>NW_009798304.1:42272-50145 GCF_000520075.1 Aphanomyces astaci | reverse complement strand
ATTAATAGTACTACGTACTACTATTAACTACTACTACGTAGTACTAGTATATACTTCGAAGTACAGTGATCCCTCAACGTTTGCTCGCTTTTCCAAATATAAATTTTCCAAGTCAGCCTATTGTACAAAGAAACCACGAACATTAACTTTGAAGGGTGACTATCTGCTGGTCAATTAACAGTAAGCAAAAGCTGAAGTGAATGGCCCAAGTTCCGAGGTAGAACCCCCGTATGAGCCCAGCAGTTGCGAATGGTCGTTGATGTGACGCAATTCCAGGCGGAAACCGACCAACGTATTGCCGTGAGCACGTCCACGGCGTACAAGTTTCTTGGTTCGCGACCGGACTCGACGGTAGGATCATCAATGATGTCTAAAACATGATCCATTTGACGACGCTTGTAGTGGCTCTTGAACGCAGCGATGATACCGGCATCCATTGGCTCTCAAATGTCTTTGTGTGTGTAGTTGTCAATATGAGGTGTTGGCTCCTCAATTTTGAATTTTCAAACGATGCATGCATGTCATAAGGCCCTTAGTAAATTAATATCGAATAAAATTTAACGGAGTATAAATTTATACCAGGGAGCAAACGTTGAGGGATCACTGTACGTACTAGTAAGTACGAAGTATTCGGTTCAAATTTTCAGACCCCATTATTGTTACCGGTCGGTATCGAGTCTCTGAATCGAATCACGAATCGACGCTATTGGCTAATGCCTGATGACACTTTTAAAAAGGATAAGAATAAGCAGCCGATCAGAAGTTCCAGCGTGATTCAATATTGACAGAAAACAACGCGAATTTTGGGAGGTTACATGTATAACGTTTGCGAATCCACAATAATCGGCTTGCAGTGAATAGATTCACCTTGGGGATCATTTACTCTGATTTACACTCAAATCGAGACAATATAGGGACGGTCCAAAACCTATACTATTAATAGTATATCTTAATCTACTGTAGGGAGAAATTGAGACATGATGAATGTACTACTATTATTATTATCAATTATAGTACTTGTTGAAGTCAAATTACATACAGTTTACTTATTCGTATTAGACGTACACTGAGTAGTCGGGCGAAACTGTCCAGGAGAACACCACAACGACGTTAGGTTAACCGAACAACGTATGTGTACCAAGTCCATTCGTCCAAGACATGGTTTGTGCAAACATTCCGAAGTCGACCGAATAAAATGGTTCTACGTAGCAGCAATCGGGTACATGTACTACGTAACGGTTATTGTCCTTTTACCCAATATTTGGACTTTCGTGCTGACTGTGAATCGCCAAATCTATCGATCGATTCTTTGTACTGAAGTTTGTTCCTGTGGTGATTGGTATCACACTAATTTGACGTTGATGACGGTCCTGCAATCGGATTGGCTAAATCCGTCGATTCATTCTCCATGTCCCTCCAGTTTAACATATGTAAATTAAATACATACAGTACTTGTGCATAACCTATTAATAGTAGGACGGAGTAATCACCACATGGACACGGATTCTATTTTGGGACGGGTCACCATGGAATGATCCAAATTCGTCCATTGCTGCTGCCCCCCACATCCTTCTCTCGCCACGACGCGAGGGGGGATATGGTTCGATTCACATGGAGATCATCAACAAGCTACGGATTGACCACCAAGGTAGCCAGCCACCACCGCACCTGACACGTGTGAGGGGGAGGTAGTCACGTTTAATAACATGCACATGTAGAGAGCCACGCCAACCCGGGTCGAGGGGAAGGCCAAGCCGACAGAAAAGGGAACTTCCGTCCGAGCAATGGGCCGCGTGGCGTCCAATGTGATTGCGGGCATGTTGCTTTTCGTCCCCCTTGTGACCCTCGTAGTGCTCGTGACGGAAGTATGGATATATGGCGTGTTTATCATGGCCAATAAGGTTGATGGCAGGGCATGTTGGACCGCAGAGTCGTGTCGTTCAACGCCCAAACCTCCGACTACGGCTGGGCCGACTATGGCAAATCCTGCGTGTTGACGACTTCCACCAATGGCTGGGCTTTGCATACGTACGTTTCGTCTGGTGTTTTCCCATTCACCAGTTGTTGACGAAGTTTCCTGTCCTTGGCTATATCATACAGGTGTGACGCCAACACAGCTGCGGTCGCGCCACTGAATGTCTTCGACACGATTGGTCAAGTTCTGTCGCGGCAATGGGCAAGGGAGTTGGCTAACGGTATATTCGATCGATCCAATCAAACGTGAGGAGAAATCATCGTTGTGCAATGTTGTTGTAGCGAGTGGCACACTCCATGTCACGACGTGTGCGATGGGCGGGACGGCGAGAGAAGGATGGGCGAATTTGCAGTTCATTGCGGGGTACATAATACATACTACGTATGGTGGTGTATTATTGATATAATCCATGTGTCATTCTGTATTCGTAGCTACGACTACTTTCCTGAATGTTTGCCGCCTTTACCGCAGGACGTTGCTGGCATGGCCATGTTGGAGACCACGGTGTTGCATCCAACATGAAACGAACGAACGACCAACTCGACAACGATTGTAGACTCGCGACGACGACGGGGTATACGCTTTGATTGTATACGCGGATTTGGACCCTGACATGGTACGTCCGTTATTTTGTGTCCTTTCGTGTGGAAATGGATATAACGTTATATATTATGTACATAACATGTAGACTCCGTACACACACACCAATTCGGATGGAACGGTGCAAAAGCTCATCGCAAACCCCCAACGCACGCTCATATCCGTCGATGGCATTGTGGAAAACGACCCCACGGGCGAAAATTACATAATTTATTCACGTCCGTTGGGCCCCCGGTAGAATCAAATCCATATGTAAATATGTATAAACATGCTCTGACGTACTACTCATAGGTACCTCGTGACAGGGTATTGCAAGTCAGAAATCGAAGAGCTATCGGTGATTCATAAGGACTGGACCGTCCCAGGGTGGAGCCAAGGTACAGTACACACATGAATAATATCACCAAGGTCACGTGTAGCTATCTGAAAGGCTGAGCTTTGCTTGCCTGTTAGGGAAATATGCCAAACACCCCGTGGTCACAGGCTGGGCGTGCGGCCATACCGTGTCGAAAGCGACGGAATTGATTGCACTGCAAGTCGTCTTTTCGTTGTGCACGTTGTGCCTGTTTGCTGGCGACATATACATCACCCTCCAAGGCAAAACGCCAAAATACATGCACGGGTCTGCAACCACTTGGGGGTATTGCGTAGGGTTGCAGGGGGTGTTCACCAACAAGCCAGTGCTCACGTATCAAGTGTTGGCTGGCCTAGAACGTCGAAAGGTGTGTCTAGCCTGTGTTTAGCTCATACACAACAATGATACACAACAACTGTAGCTGCTCGTGGCATTTATTTTGATCACGACGATGCCGGGCTTGCTGTATTTGGATGTGTCGCGCATCTACTTTTCGACTCAAAATGGGTTCCGTATATGGTGCCTGTCGTGCCTCATGTTTGGCACGTTTCACGCGTTTGGGTTTATCTTTTTTCTGAGGTACACAAGTACTACTGGAACTGTTGGCAGCCCATTCGTCTCCATAACGTTACTATATATCCAACACCATCCTGTACAGCATTTTGGACAGAATTCCGTGTCAGTTGTCCCACGTCGTGCATTACTCTGCCCCCACCTGCCTCTACGGAGCGATCATTGGCACCGCCGTCGCATGTTGCCAACAACCCATTTACGAAACCGCGTACCACAAATTCTATGCAGCATCTCCCCTATTGAGTACTACTCATCCCACGCGCGAAAACAGTGTAATAAAGACGATTTTGTAGTGCTTCGAGTGTTTGGTCAAGACTGGTCCAGTGGGTCGTACACTGTCGACGGCACCCCGCCAGTGATTGTGTACCTATGCGAGCAAATACTCGTGCCAATCTGTATCGCGTTCGTGGTATCCATTGTTGTGGCTGTGGTTGATCGATTCAAGCTTCCCAAGAGGTACTACTCAATGCACTACACATGTATATTATACTTCGAAGTGTATATATATGCTCCTTCGTCGACTATTTAGTTTCGATGTTAACAAGATGTTTGGTCAGTTTGTTCATGTCCATTGCGTGGTGCCGCACAAATTCGTTCATCACCCACGCCCAAGCGCCGAATTGGATCACAGCGTTGCCCCTCAACCAAACCAATGCCATTAAAATTGGAAACAAAATGTACTGCAAACCAAGGTAGCCAAAGTTCTCCTAACGTTGTGTTATTCCTGTCAACTAAACTACGGTATGCTTCCAGCACCCAAGCGTTGATGGGGTTCGCAACGGTGATGGCTCGAGACACGTATAACACACCACTAGCTGACATTGGTGTTATCAATACCTAATAAGTTTGGTTCCTTTTTGTAGGCCCCAGGTCGCGCCAACTGCGAAAACACAATCGACCGTGGACGTTAGCGTGCCCATTCAAGTCGTCAATATGTACGCGCTGGTACCCGCCCTGTGGTTCCCCACTCTCATTCGTCAGTATGGAACGATCCACAGCAACGAATTCACAGCTACAACCATCCAGGCAAACTTACCCCCCAAAAAGTACAAGCACACACGAGGGGCTTGTGCAAAGTAACATAAAATAATGTAAAAAACACATGCTAACGTTATTTGGTGTTCTTATTGATACCGGTTTACAAATGCATATAAATTATTAATGTGAAACATTTTATTGAGCTACAAAAAGAAATCGCAGTCGATTAATCTTTTACGCTAAATCCACTGAACGAATATAACGTTGAATGGGTTTACAGTTAAAGTAGCCAATCGTGATCATCGTACTCTTCAATTGCCTTGGTGAATAGAGCAGATACTATTCTATCGACAGCGCTAACTTTACCGGTAGTTAAGTGCACATAAGTGCATGGACTCGAGTGGGATATACACTGTAGTTCTGTCAGAAATCCGGTGAAACTTTGGGTAACATTACGAGAGCATGAATTGGACTACAGTATCTATTCTCGGGTCCAAAGTTATCGACGTATCAACGCTCAGAGCTTATCGGTTGACTGTACAATATGTATCATGCCCTAACAAGGTCGTCGTCTACTGTTCTGTAGCTCTCCTTAATGTATGTGGGGATAGCATGCAAGAAATTCTTTAGGCAATTCACTGACGGCTCTACCTGTATACAATGATCGAAACCATCACAAATCTAAAGGAATAGATAACACTCTCCAAAGACCTCTAATGCGGTCGAGCAAAACATCAGAGGGCGCCCTCGTCGGCGAGATTGCAAACGCCTCGCAATGGCGGGATGTTCCCGCCAATGCGAATTGCGCCGTCTGTGGCAATGAGGTTTGTGCGGCGATTTGCACATGCCTCGTACGTGGTCCTTTGTACGAACTGTTCGCAACTTAATAATCGGTGGTATTTCTTATCTGTTTCTTGTATTGACTTTGTCAATCTGTCGTCCAAAGTCGACCAAAACAACATGCTTTATCCTTTGCAGTAAGCTACTGCACAATCCGAGAAGTAAACTGTACGCAAAACTGAAATGAATGCACGGTGACCATATTCCCATAGTGCTCGAAATAGATTAGAGAACCTATCGTTGTTGAGGTTGAGATGCAACAAGTGCTTCGCGCTGCATTCCTTGGCGGGAAGTGCCGTCTTTGCACAACATTTCCCAATATTCAGACCAACCTCGCGAGAGGCAAAGAAAGAGCTTTCTAAATTTGAGTTTTCGCAAGTAGTGGAGGTGCACACGATTTAAGGTGAACGTTATGCAATGCTCTGCTAAATTAGAAGCGCTTTGTATGATCCAGTTATACCATCGTAGATCTGGCTGGTACCAGTAAAAAGTTCTGGAAATGACCAATTCCTGCAGCCTCTTGGTCGTACAAAGTCATAGTTGAAGTCCCAAATAAAACACACACACAACACACAGCCAAGCGGACCCTAATTGAACAATCCGTCGAAAACATTGGTAAGATTAACGTTTTACTCCCTGCATTCCTTCCTAAATACGTTAGCTGTTTTAGCTGATTAACATCATCCCGATACACACCGTTGTGAATTCTTCAATTACCACATCATACTAATTTCAATCACTCACTAATGAGTGGATTTGATTGGCCACTGATTCGTGTTCTGCACTTTGATTGGTCGATCGATTGTATGCCGATTTGAAGACTTATGATTGGAAATCGTAACACCAGTTGTCTACGTGAAATGTTTCGTCAAATAGTTGATTTAATACACCCATTGGACAAAATCAACATGCATGCTCACAACATGCGCTTTTGCCTATATTCTGGATTGTGTCATTAAAAAGAAGTCAGGAGGCTGCGGGAAATTACCAACCTAGACATCCTCGGCGACATAAGCGAGGATAAAGGCATGTCTAGACCAAGGAGTCGAGTTTTGGTGCAAGGCAACTTTGTATTCGATTCCGCTGTTCAAAACGTATACGTAGTATATGGACTTCAAATTTTGACCGCAGGTTACGATGCTTTTTGGAAAAGTATCCACTGCATTCCACGAGAATACCGTTACGCACTTTTAATATAAAAAAAAGAAGATAACATCGAAATATAGCATCAAGTTAACATAAGTTAACATTAATGTTTGTCATAAATTATTACAATGTTAACTATCGAGAAAGTACATTACTTTGTCGTTGAATTGCTCAGCAACGGCTGGTCTGGGCATGATACATTTAATATGAAAACTGAAGAGATAGCTGCAGGCTATATAACGAGACGTGATGTGTGGCGATTGCACTTTTTTAGCATGCGTGAAGTGACCTCAAACATGCCAAAAAACTGAAATACGGCTTACTTTGGGTGTGATTATATCCCGCAATAAGCATCGTAACACCGTCCATGCCGCTTTATTACGTAGCATCATTGCTGCTGTACATGCTACCATCTTCTTGCGTTGATCGGTGATCTCTGAGCCACGAAGCAGCACATCAAAGACGCATTTTGGCGAAAACTTCAAATATAGCGTGAAAGATGACAAACAATTATTGTCATCTTGAGCTATAATTTATAGCATACATTGATATGTTATGTATCCCTAAATCCTCCCACACGACAAATTTACCCGACAAGGCTCTGATTGGTTAAAATTCTCGTCCTGTTGTGTGCGGTATTTCATACTTGTCCTGTTAAGCTCGTCCTGTCATGCTCGTCCTGTCATGCTCGTATAAACATGATGAAACGCTATCAACTTAAATCATTCATTGTCCAATTTGCCACTAACATCAACTTCGTCTTAAACCTGCTTTCGGGCGGGGGGCTATCAAGGCCGTCAACTACACCATCCCACACCTCGGTTCCACTGTGGCACAGTCCAATTCAGGGAATCGACCGAGGCAACGGGTTAACGGAGTTCTTGTTGACGGAGTACAAAGGTTATCCTTTGCCTTGGTAGACTAGGCTTTAAGTATTTTGCTTTGGCTATTGCAATTACGATCGTGAACCAATTAGCAATTTAAATTAACGAAGTACACACACAATAATATTCAACTTACAACCTATTTTCTCGCTTTCTCTTCCTAACTTCTTGAAGCAAACCCCAGTACGAATCTGCATGACCACCGTAATCATTCTCAAACTGAGCATAGCTCTGATACTTGTTGAAAGCAGTCGCCAGGGTCTGCCGCTCGGAGTACTTTCGACGGTCACTCTTGATCATTTCCTTGGAATAGTCCTTGAGGGCACAGTAAACACATGTTAATTCAATGTTGCTCCCACGACAAGATCCTCGTCCAATGATTAGGCGTCAAAAGCCGTTGACGAATCAAGTCACGATTCTTGTGTCGGGCAGCCAATGGTTCTCCTGAAATTGTCGGGTACTTGTCGGGTGTGTATTTTATGTTATACTTCGAAGTAATTTTCTAACATTTAAATGTCATAT
>NW_009798304.1:4900-42172 GCF_000520075.1 Aphanomyces astaci | reverse complement strand
TATAGCATACATTGATATGTTATGTATCCCTAAATCCTCCCACACGACAAATTTACCCGACAAGGCTCTGATTGGTTAAAATTCTCGTCCTGTTGTGTGCGGTATTTCATACTTGTCCTGTTAAGCTCGTCCTGTCATGCTCGTCCTGTCATGCTCGTATAAACATGATGAAACGCTATCAACTTAAATCGTTCATTGTCCAATTTGCCACTAACACTCAACTTCGTCTTAAACCTGCTTTCGGGCGGGGGGCTATCAAGGCCGTCAACTACACCATCCCACACCTCGGTTCCACTGTGGCACAGTCCAATTCAGGGAATCGACCGAGGCAACGGGTTAACGGAGTTCTTGTTGACGGAGTACAAAGGTTATCCTTTGCCTTGGTAGACTAGGCTTTAAGTATTTTGCTTTGGCTATTGCAATTACGATCGTGAACCAATTAGCAATTTAAATTAACGAAGTACGCACACAATAATATTCAACTTACAACCTATTTTCTCGCTTTCTCTTCCTAACTTCTTGAAGCAAACCCCAGTACGAATCTGCATGACCACCGTAATCATTCTCAAACTGAGCATAGCTCTGATACTTGTTGAAAGCAGTCGCCAGGGTCTGCCGCTCGGAGTACTTTCGACGGTCACTCTTGATCATTTCCTTGGAATAGTCCTTGAGGGCACAGTAAACACATGTTAATTCAATGTTGCTCCCACGACAAGATCCTCGTCCAATGATTAGGCGTCAAAAGCCGTTGACGAATCAAGTCACGATTCTTGTGTCGGGCAGCCAATGGTTCTCCTGAAATTGTCGGGTACTTGTCGGGTGTGTATTTTATGTTATACTTCGAAGTAATTTTCTAACATTTAAATGTCATATTTTTAAAAAGTTATGCAACCGTTTTGTGTGGAGTCAAGCAACTCAGCACAATCGATTGAAGACGATGCCAATCCTTCAAAATGGCAATTAAAAGTAGTGCACCGCTGCTTTCTTCCTCAGGCTGAACGCAATTTGATTCTAGCGCGTTGTATGGTGATGATGAACAACGTACTGCCATATCGTTTGAGGATTGTAAAGTTGATCATTTCCCGCAGTCTCCAGTGCAAAGAACAGGTTTGGCGAAGCAGCACAAAAGTCCAAATTCTGGGTAAATGGACAATACAAATGCATAAATGATTGATTAATTTGAAATATCCAAGTAGTAATACTCCAGACTACTAGTAAGAATTAGTACTACTAAATGTAACTACTAAATATAAATAGTAGGTCCTAGATGTCTTGGGCCATTCGACCAATCAAATGCTAGGGATGCTGAAGTCATTCAAGAGCAACAAGCCATGGGTCTTGACAGTGAACCTGGTCGTCGGAAAGCGTCTGTGCGACGACCACTGCCGCTTCTGCAAGCGATCGTGTTCGTGCTTGTCATCACGTGCGTCGTAGTCAACTTCTCCTACTTTTCCACGCGAGTGGAGCCTCTTGGTCCCCGCATCGCGTTAAGCAAGACGCAGCATGCCATGCGTGGGTTTGTAGTGCCCATGTTCGACGCCATGATTCCCATTGGCGTCTCCCTCATCCAGGAACTGCGTCGATACGGCAACAACGACGTCATCCAGGTGTATCATTGCCTCGGGGAACTGTCTCCGCTGTCGATGCAACTTCTCCATCGCGCGGACGACTTCATCGAGGTGATTGACGTGTGTCACGAGTACGTCACGCAGGGCAACTTGACGCTGGAGCAGGCCAAGGACTTCCGCAATTTCTACATTAAGCCGTTGGCGCTCATCCACACGCGCCTCGAGGACGTCATCTTGCTGGACGCGGACGACATTCTGTTCTCCGACCCGGCGGCGCTCTGGAACGTTCCTGCGTACAAGGCGACCGGGACGATTTTCTTCTACGACCGCGAAATCAACGAAAACTCGTACTTGAATGGAAAGCACCGGTGGACCAACGACGCCGGCGTCGACGTCGAAGAGAACACACTGCAGGAAATGGTGCGCATGTTTGAATCCGAGCGCTTTGGCTTGCGGCGCAACCAGCCGTCCGACCACGTGCGAAACTCTCTGCCATTCAACAGCCAAGGCGCGCACGAGCAAGACTCGAGCGTGGTGGTGGTGGACAAGCGGCGGCACCACATCGCGATGGACGTGCTGTGGTTCTTGATCACCGCATGGCGGTACCGGTTCACATACTCGTGGGGTGACAAGGAGAACTTTTGGCTCGCGTACGAACTGAGCCAGTCGCCGTATTACTTTTCTCCTCATGGCACGTCGGCGGCAGGGTACATACGACATACACTCCCATGTTTTTCCCGATTCACGACGGGGAGTTTCACCAATCGATCGTCCTAGGGGACGCCAAGGCCACGACGTTCAAACCGTGTGTGGGGACATTGCCCACTTCTTCCCCCTGGACGGCCGCGACGACATTCTGCACATTAACGGCAACAAACTCATCAACCCGTACACCAAGATCGACGCCGTCAACGGCTACGACCATTCGTTTCAAGCGAGCAAATTGACCGATCTCGTCGCCAACCTGCCGGGGTACTTTGCCGGCCTTCGTCGGCGGGGACCCACGCCGATCATGCAACCCAATAGCAGCTGTCCCCAAGAGTGCATGTACCAGCGGGGCGCCGTCGCCGTGACGAATGCGCAGCGCCAATCGATGGTCCAGCGCATCTCCGACACGTTCGAAGTGGCGGCGGCGGTGGACCGTCATGTGGTGGTGCAGCAGGGCGTGGTGCTACCCATCGTGACGGACGCGGACGCGGCGCGGGCAGTGTCTTCGATCAACCAATTGCGCCGGGTGGGGTACCAAGGATGGGTGCAAGTGTATCACTGCGCGGGGAATTTTCCCTCGCATGTGCTGCAAACGTTCGTTCGGATTGACGCCTACGTGCAGGTCGTGGACGCGTGCCAGGGATTTATCCTCAACGGCAACCTGACCATGGATCAAATCCCAGACTTCCAAAACAGCTACTTGGCCCCCCTCGCGTTGATCCACACAAGCATGTCGCATGTGGTGGTGCTCAATGTACACGCAGTCGTACTACAAGACCCCACGGCCGTGCTGTGGTCGGACGTGCTGTACAGTGAGACGGGCACCGTCTTCTTTCATGATCATCATGATGCCACCTCGAAATCGTTCCTCAACCATCCTGCCACCTACATCGACGAGCGAGGCCGATCGGTGGCTGGCACGGCGCTCGAGGCGGTGGTGCACACGTTCAACTACTCTAAGTTCAACCTGGACGGACCGAGGACTCTGTCGCCGTCGCTCAAGGCGTCTCGGGCGTGGAACCACCAGAGTGCATCGCGACAAGATAACAGCCTCTTTGCCGTCGACAAGTCACGCGCGGACAAGGCCATGCAAGTTTTATGGGAACTCATCACCACCACCCGATTCCAACACGGGTACTCGAAAGGCGCCAAGGAAAACGTGTGGCTCGCGTACGAGCTGAGCCAGTTGCCGTATGCGTTTTCAAAGTTTGGCGCGTCCTACGTTGATGGGGCATCCCCGTGGACGGCGCAGTACGGACCAGCCAAAGACGACGAGCTGCTCGTGGTCATGACGGCGTTATCGGACGTCGCATCCATCGACGACCTGCCCGCGAACGTGTGTCGCCGTCGACTAGTAGACACGACGGACGACGCGACATGCTTGGACCAGCACAACGAAGGCGCGCAACGCCTCACGTATAGCCAAGTGCAAGCGCTTCAAGTTCGGTGGAGTAATACCCACCCTCGCCACGCCCCGTAGTATTGTGATTCATGCGCCAAGAATAAGAACATAAATAGAAACCAAACAACTTGGCTCTATTGATTCGCAGGCTTGAAGAACATAGCAGGAGGAGAGGAAGATGAGCCAAGCATATTCACATAAGTCTCACATGTTTGTGCACTCATACAAGTATCGTCAAGATTCTGTATGCAGGATGGAAGCACTTTTATGATTCCCACAGTTGACCAAATTTGCACTGGTAAAGTACCCATCGCTCGCTATCAAGCTATGAAGAGAAATGGGTAGCCAACGCTCAACGTTTGGCCATTCAACACAATCCGTCGACAGACCAAAGTACTTTACTCGCTTGAAGAGTCCATCGCGTGTAGAATACTAGTACTGTACTACGCAGTACTTACTACAAACGTCCAACGTGTTTGATTGTACCGGTAAGTTGGATACCTGGAGTTCTTGGTGTATAAGTCTATAGTAAGTTATGTGCACTGTCAGGCTCGTGGTGTATAAGTTGCTTGAACTGTCAAGCGGGTCGAAGCCAGCGCCTACGACAACCACAGCGACCACAATGCGACCATGGTTAGATCGGTTTCATTTGAAACCGACTACGCGAATCGTCCGTTGAAACGCCACTGGGCGTTGACTTGTATACTTAACTGCCTGGAGTTCTCAAAATACAACTAGAAAAACTGCACTCAACGATGCCAAACTGTAGAGCGGTGTCTGAAGCGGTCGCAGTCGTGGTTCCAAAGGTTACACACGATAAGCGGAACTTAGCGTTGCGCGTCGTTGTTGGCACGTTGCACGTCGCTACCACGGTGTACCTCGTCGTGTGGGTGCTCATCATGCTGTTTTCGTCCGGACCTAATGTCGTCACTGCAAAATTCTACCAGCCTAAAGTGACAGCTGCGGGGTACACCATGATTTCGCTCATGCACGTTGGCGCGCTCGTGGTCCCCAATCTGTGTCATCGAAAGCCAGCTGTCACTTCACTGTGGAAGCCTCTGCAGCCCCCGCCTCCACCTGTGACAGTGCGCAGACTCAGTTCCAAAACGCAATCCAGAATAATTGTGCGTCAGCTCTCCAAGCGCGCCGCCACCGACTGGTTTGACCACGTGTTTATCGTGTTCAACTTCATCGTGATCCTTTGCCAAGGTAGACAAGCGTACGAAATGCTGAGCACGATGGTCGACCCAACCAAGGTAGTGTCGTACGCTGCGATTGTGCTCTTGTACTCCGTCTTGTCGCCATGCCTCGTTTTCATCAACAACATCCAAACCAAATACACGCTGGTGTGCTATGCTGACGCGTTGTTCAGTTTCACGCTGTCGTGTGGTCATCCCATGTTTTCCGTGGCGATACAAGCGTTGGAACTCATAGTAGTCAACCCAAACTTGGTCCGCAACAATCGATGGTCGGCTGAGACGTTGCTGTTTGCCAGACTCTTCGGAGTCACGGGCCCTGTGGACTTTTTCGTCAAGCATGTCATGCACCTGTCGACATACTTCACTATCTGTCGGCTCGCAAACACTGCCCATTTGGCAGACTCCAACAAGGATCAATCGTCGGATTTGCAGCGAAACCATCAGAATCGTGTCATGCGACGGTTGAACTTGGGTGTGAGCAGTGGATTGGGGGTCGTGTGTGCTATCTTGCTGGGACGCTGTATATTGTATCGAGAGCCATGTCCGTCGTACTGTGTGTCGAACATGCAGCCGCTGGTGGACCTCGGGTGTCACTGCGCCTACGTCAACATCAACTGCCACACCCTTGGCATCGATGATCCCACCCCCCTCTTGGATCCGACAATCATTGGCACGAGGTTGGTGTACATGCAATTCTCGAGATGCGATTTGGAAAATGGCCCCAACGCCACCTCGATGGTGCCATTTCAACAGCTCACCAAGCTCATGGTCATATTTTCCAACATGTCGTCCTGGACTGGCCCTGTACCGGCATCAGTGAACAACATCTTGGTGCAGTACAGTCGGTTGGAAACGATTCCTCATGCACTGCTTTACGATATTCCCCCCGAGATGGTGACTATACTCATCGACGCAGCGCCACTAAAAACTATTCCCGACAACGTTTTCAACGCTTGGAGTTTTGTGCAGCGGCTGCAGCTGTTGAATGTAAGTCTCACGACTTTCCCCAATGGAATACTGAGTATGCCACACCTCACCGAACTCAACCTCCGGGGCAACAACATCACGTCGATGTTTCCAGAGTCCGCATGGCCGTCACCTCTTACGATTGCTGGCTTGGCTGGGAATGGGCTTAAGTCTGTGCCATGGACTGCTGCCAAACGTGGAGTGATTATCGATTTGAGTGGCAACCCGATCGAAGATGCCACCACCTTGGACGCTGCCGAACTCAAACTTGTGCATCGGCGAAGTGTCATTCTGGACGACACACCGTACTGCAATGTCACTCAGGACACCACGTGTAAATACAAGTGCGCCCCAAGTTGCTTTGCGTTTATGGTGGGTGACTACTTCTGCGACTTGGCGTGCTTTACACCTGCGTGTGGGTTTGACAAGGGCGACTGCGACGGATTTGGCTTCTCGTGATCGTAGCGCTTAACTCTCCGTTTCAAATACTCTAGGAAGGCATCCAAACTACTCTTCTCAGCTTTTTAAGCTCGCGTTTGCAAGGGTCAAAAAGTGTCTCTTGCTTTAACTGTATGGTGAAATTTCACCATTTCTGATCAAAAGTGTGGCAGGGCATTTGAAAAGTGTAAGCTGGAAATCCGAGCGAAAATAGAAAAGTTCGCATCAAGCTAATCAGATTTCATTTTAAAAAATGAAATCTGATTAGCGAAAATAGAAAAGTTCGCATCAAGCTAATCAGATTTCATTTTAAAAAATGAAATCTGATTAGCTTGATGCGAACTTTTCTATTTTCGCTCGGATTTCCAGCTTACACTTTTCAAATGCCCTGCCACACTTTTGATCAGAAATGGCCAAATTTAATGACGTGTATCAGAAATGACGACCAAAGAGTCATAGTTAGCATGTATGATTAAAAAGGGTTAGTAGACAATGTTTCAACAAACGACGATGCGTTTGTATTCAATTTACACGAAGTGCCTTGGCAAATGCCTGTCAAATGATGTCAGCAGTGACCATATCCCATGCAGCAATGACACGCAACGCCATGGCCATTCGCTTTTGACGAGCAGTTGGTGAGTACGGATCTTCATCGTTGTCCCCTTCAAGCTGCTCTTCGTACAACCACAAGTTACGTAGGTTGCGTTTGAACGGCGCCATCACCCTGACGTCAAAGGATTGGCATACCGAGGTTGCGTTCGGCGGTAGCGCACAAATGTGGGAGCCAAGTTCATCATGCATGATCTTGTATGACTCTTCCGAGACGTGGCACTCAAAGTTGTCCATTACTACCACCGACGACACTTCAATAGACTCGCCAATGACATCGCGCAGGTACTGTTTTCACACCACCGCATCCATCCACGCATTCTCCTGCATCGCGTAGTGATGGCCACGAGGAAACGTAGGGTATGCATTGGTTTCGATGCGCCCCCCTGGGACTCCCTTCATGATCAATGGCAGGGGCAGCTTTTGACCGTCCGCTTGGGCCATTGTGACCGCTGTCATGCGCATCGAATGCTTCTCCTCAGTTGAGATCTTGGCGCTTCCACCACAAACAGCCCAAATGTATGTTCGAGGGAGGTTGAATTATATCCCTGTCTCGTCGACATTGAATATGCAGTTGTTCTCGTACGATGGGTACGATGGGTATTCCCGATGGAAGTCGCGGGCAAACTTCGGTACTTCGGTCAGGGCTTGTTCTTTGTTTGACGCTGTCGAGAGAATCCATAGCGCTGGCAGATTCGACGCAGCAGTCGGAGGAGGGAGTCGCATGCGATGTCAGACTTCTTCGTTGCAAGGTACGACATCAACCACGCTCTTTGGTTGATCTTGATCCAGGTGATCATGCGAGCCGTCGTTAGAGCACATTCGTCATCTCGCATTTTGTTTACAAATCCTACAAAACCTGGTGGGTCTGATAACTCTTCGTATCGTCCACCTGATTCGATCTTCTTGTTCTTCGTGTTTCCATCGAAGAAAAGGAGCTCAAAACGCTGAGCGTACCACGATCGTACAGTTCGTCGTGGGACACCCATTAGCTTCGCCACCTCTCGACCAGATAAGATCTCAAGTAGTCCGACGGCTTCGAGCTTAGTTGAGATCAATACGACGCGCGCCTCATATTTCGATGTGCACGTATTTTTTTGAATGCCAAGTTTTTCCCGCTGGCGCGAAGAATAAAAATTCCGCCAATAAGAGAAGAGTATTTCGAATCTTGAGTATCATTGGATGAAATCTATTCTGATACTCAAAAATCTTCCGTCCCAGTATTTGGATTTACCACATCCGCATGAAGAACGATATCCGTATGCTTGCATTTGTGGTGGCGAACGCACACCGTACGTAGTTCCTAGTTGCATTGCGTAAGCTTACTCATGTGGCCCCATTACCACAACTGGCATCACGAAAGGGTCTTGTCGCACACCTCATGGGCCCACGACTTCCCTCTGATACTGGTATTTGCGTGCCACTTTGAGCAAGGGAGTGGCTTTACGAACCGCTTGGCGATTTTGGTTCATGATTACAGCATATTAGATGGACGCAACTGTGTATGCGACTAGTGTATGACCACTTATGTACATATGTGGATGATAATTGGGAATGCTGTGTACGCTTCATGCCACCACAGACGAAACCCCGAAACCGTATTCAAATCATAGAAGTGTGACCAGCTCGTTGACCTAAGGCAATTACGCCGACTGCTCGAGTTCAGGATAACAGGCTGAATGAATCAGACAAGATAAGCTGCACGTAAGCGCCCCCACCTTAACTCTTGGAATGGCCCATCTTAGCGTGCAACAGGCGGGACACGAGGCCAGGTCGGGGAGCGCTGCAACATGGAAGATGGAAGGGTCAAGAAGTGTGCATTATGCGCGACTGGTTCAAATCCACGATTTAAGACAAATGGGGGTGCCCTGGAGGAGGGGTGACCTTATCCATATAAATGGCCGATTTACGGCATCCCGCATAAAATTTGACAGGTCCCGTAAACTCGATAAATTTTAAATAGGTAATTTGAGGGCAAATGCGTGTGAACATGTTCCGAAACCTGTCTATTTTTAAGACATTATGTTGGAGGATGCAAGGTACGTTCATGTCCACATATTCTGCTCGGTATTAGGATAAAATAGCAATGTGAGTGGGTCCAAAGTGACTGACACATGAAACGCACTGCAGCACACACGGGGAGGCTGTTGCACACCGTGCCTACCCCGACAATAAGTTGCTCCCTACGGTTTCCATACCACTACTCAAGCAATGCACTGTATTTTTACAGTGTACAACTATTCCCCCCACTTCGATCGAAATACCCAGGTGGAATTTGCGTAGTGGACTTCGTGTGAAATGATAAGTGAACTTTTTCCTTTGACCTACCTGCGAAAAATCCTTTTCAGGTAAAGAGGTTTTCCACTATATCATGGTATATTGTGTCGTACTGCGTATAACGTGAATCCGCGTCCATGGTATCCTTGGTCGGATAACCGTGAGATAGCCTTACAAACCCAGGGACATACAGTACCTTAAGGGGCATCAGGGCTACCGTCTGGGAGGTGAAGTAGATCATATTTTAGGATGCGTATCAAACTACCGTAACTATCAGCATGTTGTTAGTCGGGAATCAAATGGCAAAGGTTTATCTGGCACTGAAGTCGTTTTATTAGGCAAGAACGAATTGAAAGCTAAGGCTACGACGAAGCCAGCGAGCGGAAACTTAAATGTCATGGAAGCTGCCGAATGACATTGCCCAATCAGGAACGACTATGGAACGCACCACAGTGTCGGCCAAAGGAAAGGCCAAGAAGAAGTCAACAACGACGTCGTCGACAAAGGGGAAGGCGAAGTTGAAGGCACCACCCCGGATCATGGTGACAGAGCAGCAATTGCCGAACACTACCGCAGACGGTAAACAATCTCTGCCCGATGCGGGGAGCGAACCCAACGCGAGCTGTTGCAACGAATTAAGTTGGCATATCCAAGCGATTCGGACGACGAACCCAAGAATGACCTCGATGTGGCCAACCAGCTTATCCAAACCTACATTTCTATTATGGGATTGCCTGCATCAATTTTTTACCGCAGCGTAGGTGGGAAACCCTTGCTGTTTCCACGAAGCACATTGACCTTCAGATCAAGTGTCCCTGGGCATGTTATTAGTTATTTCGTGCCACACAAACTTTCGGTAATAAAGAACCCACCGTCCAAATCGTGTTGACGGACCTGTTGTTCGTCATGTTGTTCAATACAAATATGTGCAGGGCCGAAACCCTTGCTATAATCAGTGAAGCAAATTATCGTGCATATCAACTTTCTACCGAACTATTTTGCCTCATGTGATTCCAAAAAACACGGTGATAGTTCGAAACAACTTCTACTTGACTGACGAACGCCTTCCGAACTGTATACGGAAGTACTGTTCACCGCATCCAACACAGCGGTCGTGCCTGAAAGATAGGTCGACTGCACTCTGACCAACACATCACGAGTCAATCTGCGGAGCTATTGGAGTGCCCGCGAGATGGCGCCGACTGTGTTCTGACCAACATGCCACGAGACAATTAGCAATGTTATTGGACATACCCGCAAGATGGCACCAACATGCATTTTGACATACACGTCACGTGTCAAACAGCGACGCAAATGGATGTTCCTGCGAGGTGGAGCTAACTGCTTTCAAGCCAACGCGTCAAAGACCACATCCTTGCTGAGTTTAGATGCGCGAATTCGTCTTAGCATAGTTGCAAGGTTTCTACCGGAGCCTTTCCTACTTGCAGTGGACCCCACAGCACATGAACTGATTCCCATCTTCAAAATACCGAACCCCGTTCTACCGAGGATAGGAGAGTTTTGAAAACGCATACTACAAACTCATACTGCAAACAGAATATGTCTGAAAACTATGCGAGACACAATATGACGACAAATATGTAGTAACTTGCTCCAACCAACAATTAACTCCGGCAGCAGAGCAACGGGCTCACCTAGTGTATAACGTAAATGACCAATTTATGATCACTTTTTAGGAGTAATCACCATAGAATTCGCATACTACAGTAGTATCTCCGCTCGTAGGAAGGCTTTTCACATTTTGTGAAGTGATTCTTAACAACCAAACACAGAGATTTCACTTCATAATCGAATTATTACATTTCAAGATATTCCTCTACTACAAAAATCCGACTTTCCAAACAAGTTTACTCTATTTTTGAGCACCAATTTAGGATTACTCTTTTAATCTTGAACTGAGTAGACCTCCATGCATACAAATTGCGCGAATATGGCATTCATTATGGTCAGGTAAAGTATAATGTTACAAGGTTATGTATTTAAATATTTGATGGCAGTTCCAACACATGGTCCGAATAACCTGTTTCAATCGTTTCATTTTAGGACAGGTAAGCTGAGGTTAACGTTACTACAGAACTGTAGACTTGGTTGCTGAGTGCCTATAATACGCATAGCCATGGCGTCAGGGTGCGAAAGTATTGGGTAAGGATAATGCTTGGGCACAGGTAGATTGGGGAATACGGTAGGTCTGTGTCCTCTTCGACACCTGCGATTTCCCTGAAAAGCATGCATACTGTACTATCCATGACGAGCAATTAACAATTTTAGGTCATCTGTGGTGCAATTGCCCATTTTCAAGTCGAATATCCAGATGATTCGGCATGGTTATAGTGTGTAACGTATCGAGTTCAAGCAGTATAATATATTGGAGGCTTTCTAGTCGAAAAATTATGCGATGTGATTGGCTCAGAGGGAGTGATCAAAAATTGGTACTGTACAGTGATCATAAATTGGTCATTTACGTTAACTAAACCTTTTTTCTATTGAAACAGACAAATTTTCAATTGATTGGGTCACGCATCCAATGGATTTGCATTTGAGTCCACGTATTTGGCACGCGATCCACTGGAATCGGCACATGCAGCTCGTGTGTCCAATGGATTTGGTACATAAACCATTAAACTCGGCATCCACCCAAACAAACAATCGTCCGTCGCTTGGATTTAATGATGAGTGCAATTGAATCGGTAGAATTGATACTTTCAAAAGCAAAACTCAATTAAAAATTACGCAGATATGCAAACAATGAGCTCGCGGAGCAATCACATGCCGACTTCCATGTCTTCCATGCGCTCAGCACGGCCATAGAAATACTCCAGTCGTAGAGCATAACGGTTCAATCGATGAATGTCGATGCCTAATCAATCTGTCAGATATCAAGCTCATTTCAATAACATACCTCGAATGACTTCTTGAGCCATGTGCTCGAGGTACTGCATTCGGAATTCTTCCCAGGTGAGTCCATCTGGGGGAGGCCCCATGAAGGCGGCAAGGCGTTCACGCAAAAGGGTCTTCACATGCGCCTTGAACTCTGACCACAAGTTTTCGATTGGGTTGAACATGGGGGAGGACGAAGACAAACACAGTAGTGTTGCACTGTCGTACTCCTCCTCTTCAAAAACCTGCTCCAACCTAATCGTATGTTAGAATCAAATCTATCAACATACATGGAGTGACAAGCAGCATTGTCTGCAATAACGACAATGTCGTCGAGTCGTCCAAAGTGTTGAGACGCCGCACGCAACATTTCACGCAGCCAAAGGTTTGCGTCTTGGTGCTTGTACGCCCCACGCTTGTGGCTGCAGAAAAAGAAGTTGGCAGACGACATGGCACCGATCACATGGAGATTATTCCCCTTTTGCGTCCGGCCGGGTCACAACGACAGCGGTCCCACGTCGGGACCGTGCCTTGGTGCGGCAAGTGAACAAGTTGAAGTTTGGCCTCGTCAATCCAGATGGGGATCTTTCCTTGACCCATCAGTTCGCCAAACGCCACAACATACTCGACGCGCTTGTCCTTGAACGATGGATCGCTCATCTGGAGTGGCTCGTAGTGGACGGTCTTATAGGTAAAAGCGCGCGAAGATCTCTCATCCATACTCTAGAATGTTCGAAAATATCGTTTCTACCGATTCAATTGCACTCATCATTAAATCTAAGCGACGGACGGCTATTTGTTTGGGTGGATGCCAAGATTAATGGTTTATGTACCAAATCCATTGGACACACGAGCTGCATGTGCCGATTCCAGTGGATCGCGTGCCAAATACGTGGACGCAAATGCAAATCCATTGGATGCGTGACCCAATCAATTGAAAATTTATCTGTTCCAATAGAAAAAAGGTGTAGTTACATGCCTTCCATATGTGGACGCTACACATGCATTGCAACGAACCAAACGAGCTGAGACAAGGGATACTGGAGTACTAGTAGTAGTGACTATACGTATACTGGTAACGTTAGCTGAAGATGGTGCATCCGTTTGCGGCTTCTGCCAAACTCAACGTCCAATCTAGACCCATTAAACAAAAACACACTGTGGAAAGGTTGCATCCAGAATTGCACATTACAGTTCCCAGCTAAGGCTAGTGGATTACTGGCTGCCAGATGATTAGCTAGTTTAGGCGTAGATAATTCACTTGACAACTCTTAGGGTAATATTTATATTTGAATAGATCCAAACATAAATCTAACCCCAAAAAAGTTCTGTAATAGGACTTTTTCGCCTCGATTTATCAATCAGATTTTTGCTATCCGGATTCATAGTAATATCAAAATTAATAATCCAAAGCAATATTTGGCATAGTAAAATCAAGTTCCATCACAATATACACAAAATAACCATTTTATTGAACTCCAAACGCAATGTCTACGTTGCGGAGGAACGACCACGAGAGGCGACGGCGGCGTCAGTGAACTGTGTGCATGTACGATAACCCCTGTCGATGCCTAATTGGACCTCTGAACGCTACCGACTGTCACATTCATACGCCGAATGGTCGATGTGTCCACCCTGCTAATGCCGCCGCCACAGCCCTCAACATCGCATCGACAACCAAGTCGCCCCGATTCTGAGGGCGGTGATGGCGGCATTGAACGAATTAGTGAGCACGAGATTGTTTTATCGAGTTTATATGATTGGCGATTCTTGGCCAATCAAGAACTGCACGACCCTCCAACCAAACTTGACACGTCAGGTTTGAGTGGCGGGCGGTGCAGTTGTTGACACCTCAGCACTGCCGCGTCTTCATCGAGAAAGAAGATGTCATGCTTCTTCGTCAAGTGAATGCTTACCGCCCATACCAACCGAAGAAGGCGAGGTAATGAAGTCGTGGCAAACCATCTTGCCAGACATGAAGACTTTGGGCGTCCGTCCTTTGACGCCAAAAAAGCACTCAACCGCTTTGGGACATCGCTTCGACGTCATGGGAATCAAGAAGTTGGGCAAGTAGGTAGCCCAACTTGTCTGGGATAACTGGGCACTCAATGTAGCTTAACGCATACATCACTAAGAAATGACGTTTCTCTGCCATTGTTTTCGCGACGGGGGCAAGCAAGGACAATTCCCACTGCGTAAGCACCATTGCAAAGTGATTTCCTACCGTGGATGAATATCCGAATAATATTTCCTTATACGGATATTTGTGAGCAGAACGCCAACGCATTAGTGCAAGACAACTATATTTGATACTCCGTAATATGTACATGAAGCATGGTTCGGATCAGAACGCGACAGCGAACGGACACTTGCAAAAGCTCTCTATTGTAGTGCAAGTTCCGTCGAGGTTATCAAACGATGCCCACCAACCAGAATATGACCCCGAAGGGTTCAAAGGCGTTGTTCCAAAGCTGACCCACGAAAAACGACACAACAATGTGTTGCGCAGCGTCGCTGGCACATTGCACTTCGCTTCCCTGGTGTATCTTGTCATGTGGGTGATCATTGTTCTCTTCACCGCCGGATCTGCTATTGTGAGGAGGTTTTGTGCCTTTTGGAGCCGTTTTGGAGCCGTTTCCTGTTTCCTCACATAGTAGATAATCAGCCATACAATGTATCCACGGTACATCATTATGATACCGTGCCCTGATTGGCTAGGAATTAGCTAGTCTGTCAAGCCCTTAGAGCCGTTGTTCTCACTGGTGACTAAGCTAATTCACTTTCCGTTTCGCCCGCAACCACCCAGTGTTCCCCCCTGGCTTTTGCATCCTCCCACTGGTTATTAGCTCCACCGCATCCTCTGCCGCGGCCCCGTCCCACCATCTACGTCTCCACCACCTTCGTGGACTAGACAACTTCGACGAGTGGCATTTCGAGTTGACCACGATCGTCCTCCAAGGAGAAGGCCTGACAACTCAGGCGACTCAGTGCGCTGGCGTCGATGCCAAGTGGTTCATCAAGGAACTGACGCGTGCATCTCGCGTCCTCGATGCCGACACTAGGAAACTGCGTCGGCACATCGACGACGAAGTCCTCCATCCGTCATCGGAGCCCCCACTTCCACCACCTGTCCTCGATGACGTGGAGCCGAAATTGATCGACCCCATGATGGAATACCTGACCGAACATCGTTTGGTCAAGTTCCTCGAAGCTCGCGCAGCCAAAGCCTCGCTAGAGGAACTCATCAAAACTGAACACGCTGATGTCGAACGATCCATCGCGTTGGTCTATGCGTCGTTGTCGGAGTCAGTGCGCCGCAACGCTGCGGCCGCAAACCTCGTTCCATGCGCGCACTGCATCATAGAGTGGCCCCGCGGCAAGTTCTGCAGCTAGAGCATAAGTCTGCGTACGCTGTGGACGTCTAGACGATGTTCTACGACTTTAAGTTCAAGCTATATTGGTTGCTTGCCTGACCATTTTCTAAAGCTTCGAAAGGAGTGAGAGTACGAGTCTCAGTGACAGCCACCTGGTATCGGTGTTGCTGTCCGCGTTGCCTGAATGCATTTCACACGATGTGCAAGTATGGTGCGGTGATCGACTGAGCATCCCATACACCCAGCTGCGTGACCTCTTGCCGCAGCATTGGCACGAGTTGACCCAGAAATATCCCGATTTCTTGGGGTCCAAACCGACGGCTAATGCCGTTCGGGTTCATGGTTCGGGCCAAGCACCCCAAGCGACTCGATCGAATGATTTACGCCTCTCGAGCTATGATGGCTACGGTCAAACAACCGCCCTCAGTCCGTGGCGCTCGCACCGCGACATGCCGCCCGAAAATCGCGGCTTTTGTGACTACTACACACATGTAGGTCACTGCACGATAGATTGCACGAAGCTTTCTCGTGAATTCGACCAAAATGCGGTGCGACGCGATTTTGTCCTCCTACCCGGATGGGTGGCGATCCCGCCAGGACAACTCCCAACGCACGGCGGTGATCGACGAAATTAACACGGTCAGGGTAGTGAACGTTTCCACCCCGACAAAAAACCCACCAATCACCCACGCTGTGGTCGTGGAGATGGCTGTGGCGGTCGATCAACCCATCAACAAGTTGATGTTGGTGCGTTGCTCAATGCACTCCAACATGTCCTTGCCCATAGCCCATAGCGATGAACACCGAGGCGGCCTCTCCCAACGTGGTTATGACCACGGCAGTTATTCTAACCGTGGCTACGCCCAAGGCAGCCATTTCCAACGAGGACATGCCCAAGGCGGCCAACAAAGAGTTGCGTCTTCGAGCCGACACGATCAACGTGATGAAAGTCCGTTTCGCCACCACAACGAGCCACTCGCACGATCGGCCCGCTAAGTCTTTCAATGATGGTTATCATTGTTTGGCTCCTCCAGAGCTCTACCCCGTCCAAAATCACCGGTGAAGCCGTAGTCGCGGCACCCACCAAGGCAGCCCCGGTGAAAATACCGGAGAAAACGACCATTATAGTCGTAGTCGTAGCGTAAATCGCAGCGACGCTTGTCGTCAACCTGACCAGACTCGTTACTTCAGTCTTCATGAACCGGCGCATTTGCCAAAATTTACATTTTTTCATGACAAAGAATCATTGCCTAGATTTTCTACACCTAGATTAAATGAGACTCAATCGGCACCATTGCCTAGATTACATGAGATTCAATCGGCATCATTGCCTAGGTTAACGACACATTGTGAACAACAAAAACATGTCTCGTTTTTGGTTCTACAACAGTCCACCCACACTTCAAGTATAATTCCAATAATACTTTCGAAAATACTAAAAGACTTTACAGTTAGTCACAGCTATTGTCTGGGCACTTCGTGTGTCACCGACTAGTCATTTAGTTCAACAACAACTAGATTCCTGTCTATGGACAGTGAGGGATAAAATATTGCCACATAAGAATTGCTAGGATCACATAGAAATTGCTGAGAGCCACATAAGAATTGCTCAATCGCACGTAGGTTTTGCTGAAATATGAGATTTGCTGAATTGAATATCGAGTATGTTACACAGCGAGATCCAATTCGACAGGCAGTACGTTATGAGAATTTCCGGACACAGGTGACTATGAGCAATGTGATTGGTTATTAAACTCACATTTCAATGTGATTGGCTATGGTAAATAAATTCAGAGCATGTGATTGGCTATTTCTCCCTAAGATTCGTGATTTCAGGAGTGGGAATACGTAGCTGTACCTACTAAAATTAGATCTGTTCAGTATTGAGTATGGGATGATAGTATCGGCGTGTAACGGATATTTACTCATTGAGCTGTTTGTTCGCTGTTACTGCTCCGGAGGTGTGTGGTCAAATAGTTTAGAATTTGCTACTAGTATCTTCGTTTATACTTGGCGCGCGTGGAACATCATTATGGGCCACTACCCTTTATGTATGGACAAGTTCAAATGCATAAAAGAATGTAATCTTGACTAAGATGGGAATTATCTCACCTGACTACTCCAGGCATTAACATGATGACTCTGAGTACCATAATTTATCGGCATTCTTTACACAATTCTACTCTAATTCAGCTTATCTAAAAAAATATTACACCAATGTTCTGTACACAATGGAGTCCCAAACTATTGTACTTGCAAATATTATGCTGCACAAAATACGAAATATACAAATGTATTATCGACCAAATTAGCCAACCAGCAACATGATATATCAGGCAACGTGCAAACGACGGCGACGACCGCAAACCTTATAATGGTGCTGGTCTTCAGTATATGCACGACTCGTATGGCTTGTCAGTCGTCGTGGAGGTGTTGTACTCATCCCTGGGATTCTGATCCCGACTTCGTTAGATACGTCCAAAACATGGCTGCAAATGGCGCCACAAAACCAAAGCAGACAATCGCACCGCAAGGCAGTTGGGTCTTCGGTTCGAACAACGATCCATCTACTCGCAGGTTGTTCATGCAATTCGAACAGAGCAAGGTTCCTTGCAAGGGGCGCCCAGTCAAGAGGAAGGGGTAGATGCATGCCTATGTCATATCATCGCCCGCGTCCATTACCTGTGATTCGTGGCGGACATGCCAACGCCCGGGACTTGGCGTGGCACGACACGAACAGCGAGAGCGCCACGTGATAGCAGTCAGTTGAAGTTGGTCTTCATTCTGATGAACACAGTTGACTTCTTACCCAAGGTTGTTCGAGCTCGGACTCGAACTTGAGGATTGCAAAAGGGGTACAACATGGAGTTTGGATTGGCCAATAGACTACAAATGACATTATCAATTGTATTATGAGAATTGTCGTACGTCTTTCAAATCGCAGTTGGAGTTCTCGGTGGGATTGTTGGTGGACGAGCTGCCAGGTAGACTGTGGTACACTTGCCACTTCCAAAAGCGGACATCGTCAGGTCCACCGTACGCACGGTTGTACGGCAGCCATTGGCTGAAGAAGTAACGTGAACTCTCGATGATGAGCCGAACTTTCGAAGATAGGCCGAGCAGGTTTACCCAATAGAAATCCAGATTTCATTGGATTGGATAAAATAGATCACTCCAAAACGTAATACCTTTATTACCTTGTGCAGCATTGTTGATGAAAGTATAGTCAAATTTGCCTCCAATATACGATACTTGTGTAAACATTATATACCTCTATAAATTGTTTTTTGAGTATGCAACACCTCAACTACTCAATAGTTTAAACAAGTATGTGAATTGGCCTATCATCGAGAGTACTGTTTGAGTGTCCCATTTCAATAATGTATTTGTCTAAGTTCGAACTATTTAAATTGATTTGCAATCGAATCATCTAATAGAGGATGAATCAGGGATTTTGAAAATACAACTTTCATGAAGTGTCTCTTTAAACTGAACGAGATATGGGCAATTGAAGGGGGCTCAAGTTCGGTTGATCATCGAGAGTTCACGTTAGCGCCGAAAGTTTCGGAGGCCCCGGCTCGTCACCCACTTGTCGTACACCACCTCCATTACCAGGTCCACACGACGTACTGACATATGCAGCAGATAGATGTCGAACGAGACATCTCGCCATTCTTCCTTCGTCAACTCAGTACGCATTTCATAGCACTCTATACAGGGTGAGTCGTATGCAATGATATCAGGCATAGGTGAGTCATACTCAATTAATTTCAGAGATACCTTTTTGATGACGTGGTAAAAGCACATGAGATATTCTATCTCTGGCAGCTGCTGGTGCATGGCTGTCGTCATTCCGAGGTACTGAGCCTTATCGGTGTCACCCATGAACAATCGTGGCTCCCACGCAAAGTTGAGTTGGTCTTGAAATTCTTCCTTCAGTGACTTTAACAACCAGGTCACGTCGTCATGAGTTCTTTGTGATGTGATGCAAATGCAGAGCACATGGAAGGGGCAGCCATGTCAGAGTACCCAACTACGAATACTAGGAACCCTGACTTGTTAGTCGAAAATGCCGTGTCGACATGGCACAAGATCTTGACGCGGGGGACATGTGGTGTCGCCCCTGCAACGATTGGATTTTGAGTGGCCGACAGCCGCTACGATCAGCAGCATCCAACCTTCGACCATGGAAGGGGGAGGGATCCCCCCAAACAGCGTGGATTGGGACGACGACTCCCATTTTTACGTGGAACCAGACGGACGAATCTGGACCCCAGACGGTGCTGTTGACCTACAGGAGCGGATTTGTGTGATCGCTCACCAATGAGCCAGCTGTCACCGTCGAATCACAGCGACAACCAAGTCGATGTCCGACAAGTTTGTGTGGAAGACGCTTTCCACGGACGTCGAAGCGTTCGTGCGTGCCTGTTTGCACTGCCTGTGCATTGACGGAGACATGGCTCCCCGTCCATTGGGTTCGGCGCTTCACGCGGAGAAGCCGAACGAGCTCATCCATTTCGACTGATTGTCGATGCCCATGTCCAAGTCTGGCCAAAAACAAGTGCTTGTCGTGAAGGACGACATGAGTGGCTTTGTGCAGCTGTTCGCGGCAGAGTCCGCTGACTCCGCAGCGACCGCTCAGTGCTTGATGAGGTGGTTTACCACGTTCGGCTGCGTTGACACTTGGGGGTCAGATGGCGGCTCTCACTTCAAGAACGATGTGATCGAGAAGATGCGGAAGTTGGTGGGTACCCACCATCACATCACGACAGCCTACAGTCCTTGGATGAATGAACGAGATTGTAGAAAGTTGTCAACCGACTAGTGCTGTGCGCCGTGAAGGCGCTGCTCAGAGAAATGAAGCTGAACGCGGACGAGTGGCTGCATGTGTTGCCCCTCGTTCAACGTGTCCTCAACCATCAGCCGGCGGACCGGCTGGGAGGAATTGCACCTGTGACAGCGATTAACGGCCTACCAGCCAAGACCCCGCTGGCTGGATTTTCCACCCGACGTGCAAGGAAGTCTACGTCGCGGACGTCGCGGACTGGCTTGACGATGCCCGTGAGAAACAGGTGATGGTTTATTTTTCGCACAGGGCCACATCAAAATCAAAATGCTTTTGCTGAGTGCCTCGAGCAGCACAAAGCTCTCAGTACCTATACCATAGGCCATCATGCACGTAGTGCTATCAGCTCTCAGTACTACATGTATGATGGCCTATCCGTTTGTTGTAACTGAAAGAGTTTGCACCTTGTACATACAACAATGCCACTCTTCGGATCCAAGGATGCCACGAGAAATTGGACGTTTATGTAGCATATTTTTCTTCTATTCATTTTTCGTAGTGGTAGTAGACAGCATTCACGCGCATCTTTATTCCACCATAATAGGTCAACATAGAACTGGTCGTGCCTATAGTTATGAACAACATGGTTCGTGTAGCACGCCCGTGGGAAGGCAAGCCCATGTCTGCGTGAACAATGCTGGTCCCACCTCTGAGGGCATCACTCAGCGGTGGGACCAGCTGAAGAATGTGTGAAATTGATCCATTATTGGTCGAGGTAAAGCAAGTCGTGTCTGTAGTGATGTCCTCTGCATGTCGTTTAGCATGCCCGTGGAGAGGCGAGCTCATGCCTGCGTGAACGCGGCTGGTCCCACCTCTGAGGGCATCTCTCAGCGGTGGGACCAGCCGAAGAATGATAGAAATTGGACTAGTTTCGTCGAGATAGTGTATGTCATGACTGTAGCGATAACCGATGCCTGCCATGCAGCACGTCCGTGGGGAGGCGAGCCCATGTCTGCGTGAATAAGGCTGGTCCCACCTCTGAGGGTATCACTCAGCGGTGGGACCAGTCGAATAATGAGTGAATTAGGACCAGTAAGCTTATTCGTCGTAATAGAGCAGGTCATGTACAGTATGTAGTGGTAGCGCGATGTGATGTCGTCAGTATATCCATTAGGAGGTATGGCCGTGTCTGTGTGTGCAGGACTGGCCCCACCTCAGAAGACATCTCTCAGCGGTGGGGCCGGTCGAATAATGACTGCAATTGGTCCTGTATTGGCCGAGATAGAGTGATTAGATGGCGTGCTCTCACCAGCGACGCGAAGATGCCAAGTAGCATGTTTGTATTAGCTTTCAAAATGGTTCGATACAATAGCTTATGCATCTCAACATATTTACACGCGCAAGTCCCCCGATTCGATATAGCTGTTATTGAGAAAACACGCGTAATTCCCCCACTTTTCATAACACACGTAAACCCCCCAAAAAGCATGCGTGAAAACACTTTTTCCTGCTTGCACACGCCACTTCGCCAGCAACCAAATACTACGTAGTACCTAGTATACGCTTTGTCGCGTTGCCTGCGATATAATATGCAAATTACTGTACTACATAGTATGGTTCACCTACCTCGTGCACGTAGCTTTTCATGTACGTGCACGAGGTAGGCGAGCGACGACAGGCAGTAGCGTCTACAACATGCAGTGGCATTTGTTGTGTGCACAGGGTGCAAACTCTTTCAGTTACAATGATCGCAAGACCATCATGCATGATGTACTGAGAGCTGATAGCACTACGTGCATGATGACATATGGTAGAGGTTCTGAGAGCTTTGTGCTGCTCGAAGCAAACAGCAACAGCATTGTGATTTTGATGTGGTACCTTGCGTATACAGTAGGTTATTTGGCTCTAAATCTGACCTAATTATTATCACCCCAGTGGGCTGGTGGTAGCGCGTCAGCTTAGTGTGCCGAAGGTCACGGGTTCCATGACTCATGCAGTCTTCAGTTTTTTGCAGTATTATTTATTGATGGCTTATTTTCCGCACAGTTGGTCATAAACCTTGCATTCTCTATCCACTCCGGGTGTCGACGTCTGCCTGCACACCTGACTTGCAGATTACATATATTCTCTAACATTCGATGCAGGACGTCTTCGTCACTGCGAATCTCATATGTTTTCTATTGTAGTGCAATACCGGAAGGTACAAATACCCGCATATCCCGCAGGATGGATGTTCCTTACACAAAGTCGGACATTTGTGGTCCAGTAAAGCAAACTGGAATATATGGTGTTACGCACAACATAAGGTACGGATGTACGAATGTTGACGATCACTCGTCATACAGGGGGTGCTTCGTGTTTGAGAAGACGAGTGATGTGAAACAACAAATAGAGGACATTATCCTGAGAATTCAGCGGGTAAATGGTACAGCCATTAAGCAGATAAGATCTGATGGTGACACTGAATTCAACAATCAGAGCCTAAACACGTTCTTTAAGGATCTGGGTATAGCATACCAAATGTCTAACCCTTACTACAAAGAGGAGAATGGTAGTGCAGAAAGGGACTTTCAGAATAAGTTCACTAAGATTAGGTGTGCGTTACTGGATGCCAGTTTACCGGCCAAGTGGTGGCCTGAGGCATTCCATTATGTGACGTATATGCAGAATAGGACTCCTATGACCCGATTAGGTAATAGGACTCCGTATGAGGTAATCTGCGACTAATTCCCCGACAGCAGGGGGTGCCTACCTTCAAAACTCCCCAGATCTACCTTCTTTGGGGGAATTTTGGAATAACGGATATTCGTCCGAATAATCTTATTTCTTGCACAGATAAGAACAGTGGTACGCATCGTCAGGACCATTAAATCTATCCGCATGCTCATAATTTTAAACGTTGTGGTGACGATGGACAACATTTGCAAATACACCACTACAGTATGAGTGGCTTCGTTTCTGACGAGTACTTGCTTCTAGCCGTAGAGATGAACTTCACAAGGCCTCCTGAGAGCGAACACGACTACGTCTCAAAAAGTGTTTTGAATTCTGTAAAAGGTCACGACTTCGGGCATTTGAAGGAGTGCATGAACACTTTCAGTTTGAAGCAAGGCTTTCGCCTTCGCCAGAAGTATCGAAATGCGATAACAGCAAAGTGGATTTGTTCTACGGAGAGTTGCGAGTTCTTTGTTCGATCTTCTGTGAGATGTGATAAGGTTGCGTCTATCACATCGATGAATTTGATGCACAATCACTCACTTTTTTAAAGTACGGGGGTGAAATGTCACCCTGCTGTTTCAAAAGGGTTGGTATGTTGTATTATTTGTAGTAGTACTACATATTGTTAAACATCTGAAACAAATGAAACTCATAAAACTATTCGATAGTGGAAACACTTCAAACACAAGGGAACATTATGGAACTCGTTTCCGATCCACGACGACTAACCGGCAAGCAAATCATTAGCCACTTTCAGCGAGCAAGCGGCGAAACGATATCGACATCATCGTCAAGTCGTGCCAAGCGAGAACTCGTGAAACATCTGTACGGGTCAGTGGACATGGCGTTTGAGAAAGTCGGGAGCTACTTTGAGCTCCTGAAGGCGCACAATCCAGGGACGTTTGCGCTTGTTGAAACAAGATTGGGATCATTCTACCGCAGCGCGCTCATCCCGAGGTTCTGTATTAATGCTTTTGAGTACTGTCAGAATGTTATCGCGCTTGACGGTAAAGCTGTGTAACTTTATTTACAAACATTCATGTATTGACGTTTCATTTAGGAGCCCATTTAAAGGATCTTATGAAATCAAATGGAGTTATGCTTTTGCAACAACCAAAGATCCCAACAATCATCTCATCGTATTGGGTACGTTGCGATTAAACTACAGCATATACTTATATCAATTAGGGATTGCTGTCGTACCAGTCGAGAACGGCGAGCATTGGGCTTGGTTTTTGCGATGCTTGAAAGACGCTGGACTTCCGCTGTCAAGCACTGTCCTTGTGTCCGATCGTTTAAAAGGTATTTGAGAGTTGAAAGTTTCATACATTTCACATTATTCATAACTTGTATCATTTGTTCTATATTTATAACTTTCAGAATTTGTAAATAGATTGGTTGTGTAGGTCTCACCAACGCCTGCAAAGCGGAATGTCCTGGCGTTCCACACAGATACTGCTTGCGCCATATTGTTGCCAACATCAACACGGCGCAAGGACGGCACCTGTCCAGTACCGAAGAAGGCTTTGCGTTCAAGTTAGCTCGATCCGACAGCCATGAATCGTTTGCACGGCACATGGAAAAACTACGAGCGCTAAACCCTGGTAAATAACACACAAATCTATTGATTAACTTATTGTAATGACTAATAGGTGCTGCCGACTATTTGTTGACAATCCCTTTCGAACATTGGGTGACATACGCGTTTCCGTGGACCATGTTTGGCAATGTCACATCAAACATGAGCGAGTCAGCGAACCAGTGGTTGGGGACTGAGCTCCGCAGTTCGGATGCTGTAATGTTGCATTTCCGTTACATGCTACATCTCCTAAAGAACATTAACGAGCGAAGGTATTTGTTCAACACTTTAGTGCATATCATAAATTACATATGTTTTAGTACTTCTATAACTTATATAACTTGCATAAGGATTAGATTTTCTAAAAGTTGTGCATGATCTTGTCTAGTTCATATTTAATGCATGCCATAACGTAGAATCAAGAGTGCGAAGTGGCCTGAGGGATCGAGATCTCGAGGCAAAGACGTGTCAATGCCGCACGTGGTTCGACACGAAGAAGCCCTGTATCCATGCCATTCGTTGCTACAATGCCATGAAGCTGGATCCGATGTTGTACTTTGACGACGTATACTCGCGACTCGTTTTAGGCTGCTGTATGCGTCGCATGTTGTGCCAGTGCCACCACAAGACCTCGACAGCGATCCTCGCTCACAGGCTGCAAGTGTTTGTGGAACAGACTTGAACCCATCAAAACCCGGTCCGAAGACGAGAAAGCGTAAACGGTCAAACAGAATGCGTAGCTAGGAGCGCCTAATGTAGTAATTTTTTCGTCACTAAGCTCTTTGTTTAGAGTAAATGCTGGATATTAAACTACTTAAATGTTAACAAAATTCCAATGCTGAAGTATAACTAGAGTGTCTATAACTTTTAAAACATTTATGTAGTTGTGAAAACTGTAGAATAGCTAGACATTATATAACTATAATTAGAATTTCTATAACTTTTAAAATATATATTGTTCTGGATAATATAAAATACCTAGAGATTATACAACTTACCCTTGGACGCGTAGAACTTTCACAAATTGTAGAAGTAGTACAAAGTAGTACAACATATAAGAGTTGTACAAAATGTGTATAATTTACACGAAATAGTTTTCAACTTCATAAAAAGCAAATGTATTACTCCAATCATAGCAATTGTTTTGCCATTCTGGCCAAGAGTCGGTCAACCATGGCATCATCGTCCAATGGTACTGGGCGCTTTGGTGTGGGTGCTTCCAACTCGGCACCATCCGAAACGGATGAAACAGCGCGCTTTACAGGGGGTACTAACTCATCCTGTTCGTTGTCGTCGCCGTCCACGGCGTAATCGTCACCAGAAGGCTGCTCGCCATCTTCGAAGTCGCCCGAATCGTCATCACGGTACCCCAAAAATGGCTGCAACAGCTCATTTGAATTGCCGCCCAGCTTGCGAGAAACGAAAAGCAATAGCCGAAGCGTCCCCACGCCAACTGCATTGTTCCTGGCCAGCGGAATTGAAATGTCGTGATCTGCTTGGTTGATCAGGCTTCGCGTTCCTGGGGGGTCAAAAATGGGCTTGGCGTCGTTGCACTTTGTCGACGGCCCGGGCATCTGCATTTCACCATTATCGTTTACTTCGCATCCCCAGATCTTACGAATGTTCCGATGTTCCGGAACGTGTTTGTGCTTTGCCTTTACGTGGCTTGGAAAGTGCGTGTACGAAGTGATGAAACCACACTCGTCCACCATGCACTTGATCTTGTTCGGCTTCGCACTCATAACAGAAATGGTTTATACCGTTGGTGGTGGCCAACGTTCTTATCTGTACAAGAAATTAGATTATCCGGACGAACATCCGTTGTTCCAAAATTCCCCCAAAGAAGGTAGGTCTGGGGAGTTTTGAAGGTAGGCACCCCCTGCTGTCGGGGAATTAGTCGGTAATCTGCGGAGAGGAGCCAGATGTGAGTAACCTGTACATATGGGGGAAGGGTGTGATACGATCACGTGCCGCAAGAAGTCAGAGCTGATAAGAAGCTCTCAGCTAGGGCAATTAAATGTCGGTTGCTAGGAGTATCTGAAACCTACAAAGTCTACCGACTGTGGCTAGAGCACGAGAATAGATTCATCGTGATGTGAAGTTTGACTCAGTGATCAAAGCTTAGTGTGTGAAGGGTCATTTAACGTTAAGGTGAATAAAGTGACTATATATGAGATTGAGGAGGTCAAGGACCTGGATATGCATGGTGTCATGCCAGTATCTACCTCTAAGCAGGACCAGACCACTCAAACAGACGTGTATGACGCAAGGACGATAGACGTATCGAAACCTGTAAGATGTAATATTGCGTCAAAAACCTCTAAGGGAAATAGAAAGAGAAAGATTATTCAGGAGAACAGTTTTCACAGCAGTGAAATGTCCTCAAGGTTATCAGTGTCAAGAAGCAAGAAACAGGAGGTAGGCGTAGGTGATAGGCGTGTAGCAACTTTGCGCAGAGTGTCCAAGACAAACCAAGTGTGCGGGACAGGGGAAAACAAAAAGTGACATTCAGTCGTTTACAAACTATCTAGCTTCGTTCCTTTGGCTAAAACTCAGCCAAAGGGAAACACTGACCTGTGAGAATCAGCGCTCTTTTCCTTGTGCTAGAGCCGTGATTGGGTGAGCAATCACTAGGGTAGGGTTGCGACATGAAGAATATGCAGAACATGCAGGTATAAAGCGGCCACTGTCTCGGCCTGTCAGAGTTGATAGACTAGGCGATAGAGTTTGGGAGAAATAGGCGAGGACAAAAGGCGTGAACATAGGCGAGGGAAAAGCACCACTTGACAGCCACCACTTTTCACAAGCCGAAAAATGGGCACGCCTTTGAACGGGCAGCAGGGCTCACAAACAAAGCAGAAAGCAGACACACGCCACCATGAGCCATGAGTGTCCGCGAAAAAGGCGTAGGGTAGATGTTGAAGATGTAGGCGTGAAAAGTACAAGGAGGAGAAGAGACTTGAGTGGAGGGAGGGAAAAGTAGAAGAAAATGCACAAGGCAAAAAATAGGTTAGGCTTGGTAGGCGTGGATGGTAATGCGTGGATGGTAAGGCGTGGATTGTAAGGCGTGGATGGTAAGGCGTGGAGGTGTAGATGGTAAGGCGGAATAAGATAGAGAAAAAAAATTATTGCGGGAGGCGAAAATGACTTAGATTTGCTAGGCGTAGACGGTAAGGCGTGGTAAGAGAGGAAATAAAGAAGGAATGTGGGTGGTAGGCGTAGTAAAAGAAATGGAAGGAGCAAGGTAGGCGAAGAGGAGAAAAAGAAAATAGATGGTAGGCGTAGAAGAAAAAAGAGAGAAAAGAAAAAAAAATATTGGGGGTGTAGGCGACGATAAGCGCTGACAGAGAGAAGAAAAGAGTAGAAAAAAAATATTTGGAGAGATTGGCGACGATAGGCGCTGATGAAGAGAAGAAAATAAAGTAAGATAGGATAGTATAGGCGGGAAGGCGTAGAGTAGAGTTGTGAATAAAAAAAGATGTATTGATAGGCGTTTGAGATCACATAGTGAAGGTGGAGAGGGGAATGATGGAGAGGCGTGATCGTAGATCGGCAAAGGCGGGTGCCGGTAGAGGTTTGGTGAAGAAGTCAGCAAGTTGGTTGCCAGAGCTGCACCACTTGAGCTGGAATTCGCTGGAGTCCACAAGGTCATGTACAAACATGTAGCGGACGTCGATGTGCTTTGAACGGCCGTGGAGTTCGGCGTTGGTAGCGATCTTGATGGTAGACTGATTGTCTTTATGTACGACGACAGGTTGATCAGACGTTTGCTGGAGTTCGGGGGCGAGTTGACGTAGGTATAGAAGTTCTTGAATGCATAAGGCGAGAGCAACGAACTCAGCTTCCGTGGTGGACAGAGTGACGAGGGGTTGCTTCTTGGCAAGCCACGACACGGGTGAGCCGAAAAAGAGAGTAAAAAATCCACTGATGCACCGTCGAGTGTCAACACACATAGCATAGTTCGCATCGACGTAGGCGGAGAGAAAAGGGAAATCGTCGATAGAGGCGATGCCACCAAGGCGGATACCATAGATGCGGGTGCCTTTGAGATAACGAAGGGCACATTGGACGGCAGACCAATGAGTAGGGCCAGGGTTGTGGAGAAACTGACTAGGTTGTTGGAGAGTGTAGGCGAGATCGGGTCGAGTGCCCATAGCTAAGTACATGAAGCTGCCGACGACAGAGCGATAGTTCTTGCCGATCATAAAGGCGAAGTAGTGAGGCGTCGTCGCACAATGGAAGGCTGGGGTTAAAAGGCGTAGAAACTGGGTTGCAGTTCACCATGTCAAAGCGGTCCAGGATGGCTTCGGCGTAGCGAGATTGGTGTAGAAAGATGGTCTTGGCTGCTCGGTTGCGTTCGACTTGCCATCCCAAAATGTCGGAGACTTCGCCAAGGTCTTTCATGGCAAACCGTTGAGAGAGGGAAGCCTTCAAGGCGAGGACGAGGGAAGAGTAGGCGCAAGAATAAGTAGATCGTCCACATAGAGGCTGACAATGGTGAAACCGGAGGCGTCGGACTTGATGAAGACGCAGCGGTCATTGTGTAGGCGGGTGTACTTTTGGGATGTCATGTAGTCGACAAAGGGCCAATACCATAGGTTAGGCGCTTGTTTGAGGCCGTAGAGGCTGCGTTTTAGGCGACAGACGAGTTCGCGGCGAGAGACGTCGGTCACGAGGTCGCCAGGCGGCTATTCCATGTAGACGACGCGGTCCGTTGAGAAAGGCGGTCTTGACGTCCATTTGATGACACTCAAGGTCGTAGATGGCCACCATGATGAAAAGAAAACGGAGAACTTCAAGGCGTACGACAGGCGCAAAGATGTCATCGTAGTCAACGCCTTCGCGTTGCAGAAAACCTTTGATAACTAGGCGTGCTGTACGTGCCGTTGGGCTTGATACGGAAGACCCATCGGCAGGGTAGGACTGTCATGGACTTTAGGCGTGGAACAAGATCGTACGTCTTGTTGTCGTGAAGGGACTGAAATTCGTCTTGGGCGGCGGCACGCCATTTGTCACGATCGGAACGGCGCATGGCTTCCTGCCAGTTTTTAGGATCGGAAGAGTCAGAGGGTAGGCGGGCACTGAGTAAGGCGTATAGATGCCATGGCGGATAAAGGGGTGGATCGAGAGGTTGGGTAGGCGCCGAGAGAGGCGGGAAAGGGTAAGGGTAAGGCGGTGGTGGGAGAGTAGCAAGATCATCGATTGAGATGTCAACAATGGGTAGATGAGAGGCGGATAGACAAAACGGAGTGACTGGTAGTGTAGGCGTTGGAGTGGTGCGGCTGTGATGTTGGGCAAGTAGGATGGTAGGTGGATGGAAAAGTGGACTGCTATATGGTAGAGCAAGTTGGAGTTCGTCAAAGGCGGCAGACAGAAAGTAAATCTGGGGCGGAGACAATTAGTCTGTGGTAGGTGGTGGAGATGTTGAAGGAAGCGGGGGAAAAATGGTTGGATCGAGGCGAGTAGAGTAGGGCCATGAGGTGTAATGCATGGAATGTCGGATGCATCACGGGCACGTAGGCGAAATGCTGCTGCAGCTTGGATGGTGTTGATGGGTGGGAATTCATCTTCGTGGAAAACAACATTACGGGAGTAAATAAGTTGGTGGGAGTAGGCGTTGAGTAGTTTGTAACCCTTGCGATCATCGGGTAGGCCCACGAACATGCACTTGATGGCACGTGCATCGAGTTTGTTCGTTTGGTTAGCCTTTTGGATATGAACGAAGGCGGTGCAGCCAAAAGTGCGGATGTAGGCGAGGGGCGGATGCCGGGAGAAAACTCGATGGTAAGGCGACTGACTGTCGTTCGAGGTGGAAGGCGAGATGTTGTAGAGCCAGGCGGAGTAGATAACAGCTTCGGCCCATAGAAACCTGGGGAGATTGCCGGCCAGTAAAAGCGCTCGCATCTTCATAACGAGTAAGCCAATGCGGCGTTCGGCCACGGCGTTTTGGGCAGGCGAATAGGCGTTGGAAAATGTGGTCTTGGTGGAGTACTTCGATCCGATGATGCGACCGAGTTTCTCGAATTCCTTGGCATTGTCGGCTTGTAGATTGCCGATGTCGGTAGGCGGTAGGTATTGGAGAGTGTTGATGTCGGACTTGAAAGTTGTGATGGCTTGGAGGTGAAAGAGTTTGTAGGCGTCATAAAGATCCTTGCGGAAGGCGAGAGGGTAGACCCAGGTAAAACGGGAGTAGTCTTCGATAAACACGACGAAGTAGATGCTGCCACCAATCGATGGCACTGGGTACGGACCCCAAATGTCGGTGTGGACGAGAAGGAGGAAGGAGGAGGCGCGGAAAACGGCTGCGGAGGAAAACTGTTGTCGACGGGACTTGGCGAATTCACAAGTATCGTAGGTGAAGGATTTTAAAAGGCGTGGGCGATCGGTAGAGTAGTCGGGGTGGGTCTTGACAAGGCGTTGGAGAACGGTGGAGCTTGGGTGTCCTAGGCGGTTGTGCCAAAGACGGAAGAGAGCGTCGTTAGATAGGCGGGTGTTTGAGGTGGTCGCAGTAGCCAGGACAAGAGAAGGCGTCGTAGGTGTTGAAATTGTAGGGGGAGGCGTAGATAGAAGAGGTTTGTTGGTAAATGGAGAGATGGGAGTGGACTGGTTTGGAGTGACAACGTTGGAAGTGGGGGACAAGGCGTGTATGGAAGGAAATTTCGAAGTGCCGGATAAACAGGAAATAAGGGACGAGGCGTTGGGATGAGGCGTTGGGGTTGGGGGAGAGTGTGGTGGAAGGCGGTAATGAGAAATGTACAGCCTTGATTGATGGAGACTTGTAGATAATGTGTTTAGGCGAACGTCCAAAGTAAATAATATAGATGTGCAATTGATCGATTACTTCGGAGCGCGCCGCGGCTTGTACGGTAGATTCAAGCGTAGAGATGGAGGATGGAGTAGGCGTGGCGAAGTTGATATGGTATGGATTTGTTCACCAAGGGAAGGATGAGCAGCTAGGTTAGCCTGAAAGTCCATGATGGCAGCTGCAACGGTAGCAGGAGGGTGAGGCGGAGGATTGCTGGCTAGGCGTGTGTAAGGCTGCGCCGGAAAGGAGTACAGTCCCAAGGCGTTAACTTGAGCACGCAAATAAAGTCCACGACCGATGTCAATGAGGGAGTGCGATGGGTGCGAGAAATCAAAGTGGCAGCCAGCTTGCACACAGTGACGGACGGAGAGAAGGTTGAATTGTAAGGCGGGGCAATGTAGGGCAAAGGGTAGAGAAAGAGGCTCATGATGAGCGGTGAGAGTGGCCGAGGTGTCGCCAGAGTGGGTGGTAACGCCGAGATCGATCGGACCGTAGCCGAGAACAGGAAGTTTGCCACCATCGCCCACAGCAAGAGTAAATGATTTGTCAACAAAGGCGGAGTCGATGAAATAGCGACGGTGAGGCGTGCAGGAGGCGGTAGCACCAGAGTCGATGATCCATTCGTTGGAGAGCTGGGGATAGAGTGACGGTTCCAAGGTGGAAGGGGTTGGTGTGGTTGGGGAAATACACCTTTAGGCAGACTGTGTCCCAGGAGATTCCAACGTAGAAGGGAAAGTGTGGAAGGCGTAGGATTGGCTTGGTAATCTTTGAGTTGGAGGTTGTCTTTGATGAGTGGGATAGGCGGTGGTCGCGCTTTGGGATAGAGACCGGTTTGGTGCTTGAAAAGATGATAGGCGACACACTTGTCATAAGACAGTTAGTGAGAGGCGTCGGCAGTAATGTTGGCCATTTGACCGTAGGCGACGTCGTGAATTGGACCCCAGCGGTCTTCTTCATCGGAGGAATAATAAGGGCGCGCAGCACGAGGAAGCGGGGGTGCACTGTAGGCGCAACCACGACGGTTGAGGCGTACAGGTAACTGTCGTGCAGACGGGTCAACGTAATCGGCAGGCGTGGGAGGTCGTGTAGTGAGTTTGTTAGAGTTGGGAGGCGTACGAGGAGGATGAATACGATAGGCGGGGAGTGGAGGCAGCAGAGAGTCATCCACCGTGGAAGAGGCGGGAGGAAGTGGTATATAGTTTTGTTGGGGTGGAAATTGGGGTTGGACGATGAGTGCTATGGAGGTAGCCCGATTGTGGGCGGTAGGCGTGGATGAAGATGGAGGACGTAGCGTTGTAGCTAAGGTAGGCGGAATGGATGCCTTTGTAGTAGAGGTTTGAGAGACGAGAGTGGGAAGGCGTTGTCGTTTCGCAGGTGGTGCCGATGTAGAGCAACGTAGAAAGGCGGAAGAAGGATGAAAGGTTTGGGATGTATTCCATCCAGCAGATGCTCGTGATGGAGAAGCACGACGTTTAGGAGGCGATGAACGAGCGCGACGGGTAGCGGACGAAAGGCGAGGATAGGCGGAGGATGGAGGGGATATGGGTCGACTACGACTGGAGTCTGGGTGGTTGGGAAATGATGGGGTAGAAAGGCGTTGATGAACTCGAGAGGAGCGGCCGGAGGAACGATCTCTTTGCGAGGAACGTGGAGGCGATCGACGAGTAGAAGTTCGGGGAGGCGGTCGAGAGTCGTCACGATGGCGCTTGGGATAGCTGCTGTGGGGACCCTGATCGTTCCCATGGTTGTCGTCGTAGTCGTCACGGTCGCGGCGATGATGCTGCGAATGATCGTCAATGATCTTGCGAGACGATGCACGTTTCCGACGGCAGTGTGTGTCAACCACGCGCTTGGGAACGCCGGCACGGATGCGATTTCGACTGTCATCATCGCGCATGGTGCGGCAGTCAGGAAGGCGGTGTTCAGGCGAGCCGCAGTAGAAACAGGAATTGAAAGGATGGTTGTGACAGTTTGAGTGTGCCCAACGTGGCAGTGACTCGTAAGAAGGGGCAGCAGCAGCAGTATAAGTACGCGGAGGGTGAGTACTGGAAGGCGTTGCATACAAGGCGGTAGGAGGCGTAGTGTAGGTGGCAGCAGCAGAAACTTGGCGTCGACAGGATTCGGAGTCACCGGAGCCTTGATCCGAGAGGATGGGATTGCGGCGAGAGGCGATGTTAAGAGTGTGGCGAATAGTAGCCTTGGTAGCAGTAGGCGTGCTTTCAGATCCATCCTCGCGCGCCTTGAATTGGAGCTGGCTGACGGCGTCCCACACGTCTTTGTTGGTGGCAAAGGCGTTAGAGTAGAAGAGAGTTCGAAAGAGCTCAAAGGTCTTTACATGACCTTCGCGAGCCGTGCGAGCGTCAGCGTTCGCAGGGAGGGTTGCCGTTTCGATCAAGTTGATCTGATCGTCGAGAGTAGTGAAGAGGGTCTCGGCACTGATGTGCTCACTGTACTTGAGTTGGGTGAGACTCGCAAAAAGGATCATGGGGTCGCGGGTGCCGGCTTCATGGCGCGCCATATGATCAGCCCAGAGAGTGAACGGAGAGGCGTGGGATCCGATAACTTATTGGAGGATAGGCGTGAGGGAGTTGAAGAGAAATGCCTTAGCTTGGACGCGTAGGGCAGCGAGAGACTCCGCGATGTACTCGTCCAGAAACTTCCGCTTGAAGTCTTGTTCGAGGCGTTTCACGGTTGTAAGGCGCTGTTCCAAGGCGTCACCAGCATAACCGTCGGTGGAGTACTTCGCATCGTTGCGGATCTTGTCCACCTGGAGCTTGGCTTGGCTGATAGTGTAGGCATCGGATTCAATGCGCGTGGGGCAATAGGTCTCGTTGGTGTAGAGGGAGAAGAAACCTGCGGTCACGGCCGCTTCTTCAAACGTGGTGCGCCACGCAGCATAGAATTTGTAGGCGTCATCGAGGAGAATGCCGGAGTAGGCGGTAATGGTCGAAGCAGGAGGGCTCATAACCTGTCAAGAAGCAAGAAACAGGAGGTAGGCGTAGGTGATAGGCGTGTAGCAACTTTGCGCAGAGTGTCCAAGACAAACCAAGTGTGCGGGACAGGGGAAAACAAAAAGTGACATTCAGTCGTTTACAAACTATCTAGCTTCGTTCCTTTGGCTAAAACTCAGCCAAAGGGAAACACTGACCTGTGAGAATCAGCGCTCTTTTCCTTGTGCTAGAGCCGTGATTGGGTGAGCAATCACTAGGGTAGGGTTGCGACATGAAGAATATGCAGAACATGCAGGTATAAAGCGGCCACTGTCTCGGCCTGTCAGAGTTGATAGACTAGGCGATAGAGTTTGGGAGAAATAGGCGAGGACAAAAGGCGTGAACATAGGCGAGGGAAAAGCACCACTTGACAATCAGGACACCTCCTGGAAATACACCGCTGTGTGAAACGGTGGGAGCATTTGAATCAGACGATGCAATGCTTCAATGTGAGAGTTAATGAAGTTAATGACGAGTCTTTGATGGAACTACCTCACACTGCTTCTATTTCTACAGTACTATGTTAGATGAAGCACACGAACCTTGGCCTAAACGCCATCAAAGGAGTCGACCATGTCGATTAGAGGACTTCGTATGTGGTCAAGTGAAAGTGACCGAATTAGGGTACAAGGGGACATATAAATGCAATTAACGTTCCACGATCGTTAAAGTCCGCCATTCAAGGATGTGATAGGTTAAAGTGGGTTGAAGCTCTGAATACTGAGTATAACTCGCTGATGGAAAATGAGACCTGGTAAGTAGTTCCTTCACCGATTAGTATCGTCACCTATAAACTACCAACTTTTCACAAAATTTTCTGACTTCTATTTCGTACTACGTAGTATTTATTACACAAAATTTTAGCCAATTGAGACGTAGAATCGACAGTCTCAATGTGGTGAAGAAATTCTACGTCTCAGATTCAAATTTGGTGACGAATTGGTCCAGAAATAGATATTTAACCTAGTGGTATTTTACATGGGCGCATGGATATTTGGCCATATGGGTGGCCGGCCGCTGAGATGTATCTTGATTTTTGTATGTGGTTTTTATCCGTATATAATATCTCGAGGCAGTTGGGACCTTCAACCTCCCACTGCAGTGATAAAACGCATGAAATCAGTATTTAACGTATTTGGTTTTTGGGTTTAACTACATTAATTGTACGTTAAATAATCAAACCTCCGCACTTCGATTTGGCCAGTTGGAAGGAAGTTATTAGATGACGTGCATCATAAAAATACTATTCCCTGTCGTTGGGTACGTAATGTGAAGTACCATTCAAATGGAACGATTGAGCGATAAAAAGCTAGACTAGTTGCTCAAGGATGTCATCAGGAGTTTGGAGTTGACTGTGATGAGGTGCACCTGTTGCACGCTTTGAGTCTTTAATGCTTGTTTTAGTGATTGGTTTAGTATTGAATGTACATATTCATCAAATGGATGTGCAAACTGCATTCCAAAATGGAAATATGCTGGAGGAAACTCGAATATATATGCGACAACCTCCAGGTTATGCAAAGTCAGGGAGGGAATCCTTTGTATGTGACCTGTTAAAAAGCATATATGGGCTTAAGCAGGCACCAAGGATTTGGTACACAATGTTGCATGAGTTTTTGACATCAATGGGATTTACTCGGTGCTTCAAAGAGTACAGTATATATGTCAAAAAGGTGGGAGATGATACGATTGATAATGACCAAGCACATACAGAACATGGTTCAGGTTAAAGAGGAGTTAGGCAAAAGGTTTAAGACGAAGGACTTGGGTGAAATGAACTACATCCTCAAAATGGAGGTGTCTCTCGAGACATGTCAGCGAAAACGATGAAAATATCGCAAAGGAAGTACTACGTAGTACTTTCGAGATTTCCTAAGAAAGTATGATATGGAAAATTGTATGACAGCGTCGACACCCCAGCTGTTTTACTACCAGAAAGGACATTGACTTCAGCAGAGATTGCGAAACAACCATATGCTTATAGGGGAATTATAGGTTCGTTACAGTACATTTAGTTCTCGCTTAACTCCGCATTACTCACGTTTTGGTCCAAAACATCGTGCTGAGAACACAAATTAAAAACGAAAAATGAAAAAACAAAAATTGTCATTTTGGCCATTATCGATAGAACAATTCCCTAATTAAACAGTACTACTGTTTCAATGAGGGAATTACACTACTCGCAGATAATTGCCCTATTCAATACAACCGGATAAGGATATTTATGCGGAAGTGATGCATTCGTGGTTGTCGTCCCCATTTGCACTTGTCATGGAATTATATGTCAGCGAAGACTACCTCAACATGGCCGTGGAGCTTCACCTTACAGTGCCACCCCCTGCAATTCCAGACTAAATCCCATCCAGCATCGTAAACGTCAAATCCGAGTTTGATTTCGGTACGCTCGAGTTCCTCCGAAAGTCACTCGATGACATTGCGCTATCCCACGGCTTTGGTATCATGCAGCTCCGTCGATCTAGCTCTGCCGCTAAGTGGGCCTGTAAACACGACGCGTGTCCGTTTCATGTCAGCGTAAGTGGTCGCGTGTTCATCTCGACCATGGACCTAAGCCACAACCATGCTTTGAACCATTTGGGCATTGGTCGACGGCACGAAGGGATTACGCACAACAAGGTTTTATTTATACGTATTATGTATATAATTATCAAAGCCTTGAAAGTATTATTAATTTGTTGCATTATGTTTATTATGTACTGATCTCCCCCCTTAAACGAAACGGGGTAAACTTGATAATTTTTGAAACTTTATATTATCCAACCATATCGGAAGGTGATGACTTTTTCAAAATTCGAACACTTGAATCGTTTGGCATTGAAATGGATGACATCATTTCCACTGTGAGAAACTGCTGGAGACGCACTGGCATACTCAGCTCTGACTTGGAGACGCCCAGCGCTTGAATGCACGTATACAGTAAATGGTTGGTTCAGACAG
>NW_009798304.1:727-1739 GCF_000520075.1 Aphanomyces astaci | reverse complement strand
CGCAGATAATTGCCCTATTCAATACAACCGGATAAGGATATTTATGCGGAAGTGATGCATTCGTGGTTGTCGTCCCCATTTGCACTTGTCATGGAATTATATGTCAGCGAAGACTACCTCAACATGGCCGTGGAGCTTCACCTTACAGTGCCACCCCCTGCAATTCCAGACTAAATCCCATCCAGCATCGTAAACGTCAAATCCGAGTTTGATTTCGGTACGCTCGAGTTCCTCCGAAAGTCACTCGATGACATTGCGCTATCCCACGGCTTTGGTATCATGCAGCTCCGTCGATCTAGCTCTGCCGCTAAGTGGGCCTGTAAACACGACGCGTGTCCGTTTCATGTCAGCGTAAGTGGTCGCGTGTTCATCTCGACCATGGACCTAAGCCACAACCATGCTTTGAACCATTTGGGCATTGGTCGACGGCACGAAGGGATTACGCACAACAACAAGGTTTTATTTATACGTATTATGTATATAATTATCAAAGCCTTGAAAGTATTATTAATTTGTTGCATTATGTTTATTATGTACTGATCTCCCCCCTTAAACGAAACGGGGTAAACTTGATAATTTTTGAAACTTTATATTATCCAACCATATCGGAAGGTGATGACTTTTTCAAAATTCGAACACTTGAATCGTTTGGCATTGAAATGGATGACATCATTTCCACTGTGAGAAACTGCTGGAGACGCACTGGCATACTCAGCTCTGACTTGGAGACGCCCAGCGCTTGAATGCACGTATACAGTAAATGGTTGGTTCAGACAGCCTGCAAATACCTGTAAGAGTTAATTTACTGTGTGAATTGCATAATTTGCTCCGTTTCGTTTAAGGGTGGAGATCAGTATGTTTAATAGATCATCGGAGTCGTGCAGCAAAGTTGTTCCACATCAACTAGCAACCCTCGCAAGATCACAGGAAAATAAATTCGTGGCCATGTCAAGTCGACATTTGGAATCGACATTTCTAGTCAGCAGCAAGCCGAGCGAAAATGGCGCTCGTA
>NW_009798304.1:0-627 GCF_000520075.1 Aphanomyces astaci | reverse complement strand
CCGATCTTCTTCGAAGTTCGGTCCTCGTCTTCGTACGCAGCCCTTGTTATCCGGATTCCCCAGGGGAGGGACGGATAAATCCTTGCGGAAATAATCCGGGGAATCCGGGGATCGAACCCACGACCTTTGAGTTAAGAAACCGATGCTCTACCACCTGAGCTATTCCCCCCCCTAGAGAACAACAGTGGAATAGATGGGCAATTTCAATATGTTGCGTGATTCTATGCAAACAACTCGGTGTACCTATACATATACTACCTCTACCGGTATAGTCAGACATCTTAGAGCATCCCCAGACGCTAAACCCAGAACTCTAAAGCAGAATCACGGAACATAATTTGCCAATCTTTGCCAATCTTTGCCAATCTGCCAATCAGAAGTTCAGATTGGTCAAGAAGCATATGGTACTAGCAAACACGGGAATAATTCCCTCATTAAAAGAGTTCCACACTTGTTTTGACCCGAAATACTGTTTCAATCAGGGAATTTCACATCCGGATACACCTTTTCGCCCGTTGCCTTGGAACCTGGGACTCAGAAGTGCATCTTCACCGTACACGGAATTTGACCCTGAAACTGAATATTACTCAGTGTCGATGATATTTTGACCCTGAATTTACCCCCACC
>NW_009798303.1:518309-520276 GCF_000520075.1 Aphanomyces astaci | reverse complement strand
GTTGGGAGTCATTAATATCACGTCGTAAATTCGATCCATGGTCTTGTAAGAGCAAACTGGAAATGAGTGTCGGTTGAAATGAAAAGTTTCACCTTGTCGCAGTCGAAAATTTTGGGAAAATAGTGTGTGCCGTTGGATGTGTTTATTTTTACGCATTTTGGCGTGTCAGTGGATGCGCTTAGTAACGCTCTCGTACGGTACATTGTTCGTAAAGTGACACGCCAAAATGCGTCGAAATAAACACTTCGAACATCACTCACTATTCTCCCAAATGTTTTCAAAAGATTGCGAGAATAGTGAGTGATGGTCGAAGTGTCAATTTCGACGCATTTTGGCGTGTCAGCTGATGGGCTTAGTGACGCTCTCCTACGGTTAATTTCGTAAAGTGACACGCCAAAATGCGTCGAAATAAACACCTCCAATGACACTCACTATTCTCCCAAATGTTTTCAAATGTTTTCAAAACATTTGGGAGTATAGTGAGTGTCGTTGGAGGTGTTTATTTTGACGCATTTTGGCGTGTCAGTGGAAGCGCTTAGTAACGCTCTCGTACGGTACATTGTTCGTAAAGTGACACGCCAAAATGCGTCAAAATAAACACATCCAACGGCACACACTATTTTCCCAAAATTTCCGACTGCGACAAGGTGAAACTTTTCATTTCACCGACACTCATTTCCAGTTTGCTTATACAAGACCATGGATCGAATTTACGACATGATAGTGGCCGCGATGGACTTTGTGGTAAGATCCTCTACCTACGACATCTCTCACGTCCATTCTCTAGTGGTCCCTATGGCTCAGCAGCTGCACCAGTTCCTCGTCCCCAGCAGGCGACCAGCGGGGGCTCTGTGGCGATGCCTTCAACCCATCGTGTGCGACGGACATCTTGTCGCCAACGTCCCCGATCCAGTCGACGACGCCCATGACCACCAAGGTCGAGCCTGTGGTCGAAGAGGGTGAACCCCTTGGGATGTCTTCGCCCCTCAAAGTGCTTATGGCTCAGTGGGGTGACCTGGAGGACGTCATCAACACGATGCCGACACCAACCCAGAGCATTGACGAGCTCATTGCCGCCCTCGAGGCTATCGACTTCTCCAGCATGCTGGAAACTCCACAAGACTCGTGGCCACATGACAACGAAGACCATTGCAACCAAGGTGAGCGGTTGAGTGTCAGCTCCGTCATCGACGAGGACGACGACGCGCCGTTCTCCGTGGCATTCACGATGCAAGGCATTCTGAGCTCATGGCGGGACGAAGTTGTCGGAAGTGACTGGCTGCATAACTCGAAGCGGATGTTCGTGCGAGGCTTCGACTGGTCGTGCAAGATGTTGTGCGAATCGCATCTCATGCCGTTCATTCAATGCGCCATCAACTTGCTCGGTGCATTGCTGCCTTGAAGCACTCCTTGTCGAGTGTCCTACTTAGTTATTTGACCTTAATATCATCAATATTTATGCTTCTTATGAGTTTGCCGGGGTGATCACAATTGCATTCGAACTCGTGCTTTGCAATGCTGGACTGGCATACAAACAACTGATGCCCATAGTACACATATTAACACAAGAAATCACTTTGCATTAAGAATTACAATTAGTCCTGTCAACACAATTTGCAACCTCCACCCCAAGGCGAAGCACCAAGTGCAGAGTCGACTCCTTCGGATCTGGGCGCGACCGAGTTCCAGTTGCTTCCCCGCAACGATAAGTCGTTGCTGGTCAGGGGGGATACCTTTATTGTCCTGGATCTTCGACTTGACATTGTCGATCGAACGAACTCGAGGGTGCCTTACGAACGAGCGACACATGTGAAGAAGTGTATAATAAAAATATGATTAAACTTGGTTGGGTGGGGTCGTCGTCGGGGGGGACATGTGTGGCCAGCACGACGGGTTCAGCGTGGCGCCCCAGAACCCCCGACCGGTCGTGGACTGTGAACTGGGCACGCGGCTGCGCAGTCTCGGAG
>NW_009798303.1:408099-518209 GCF_000520075.1 Aphanomyces astaci | reverse complement strand
GACCACTTGAGGAAACGTGTCGTGCATCGCAGAGTCTGGCAGCCCTGACGCCTACGATATAAGACAATCCAATATCAGCATAATGCAATACCACGAGAGACCAAACCAACGAATCAACCAAGTCATGGGTTACACACCAGAGTTCCTTTCGAACATGCAACAGAAAGGTGAACATAGAAAGCTATATTTTAGGTCACTTGGTCAAGAAATGTTGTTCGAAGCAGGGGTAGCCAAAATTAAGGTACTGCAGTCATGTATTGAGCACCGTGAAACATGAATTGGGGGGGGTGTACCTCAGGAGGGTTCTCGGCTGTCGGTGGCTCTAGATCAGATACAGTACTATAGTATGCACACCGTTTCACCATGAAGCGAAAAGCTCCACCAAATCGCCGACGAAGCTCCCAGACTTACGAGTTGGAAGGAGCAATTCCGTCTAAACAACACCAACGGTGCTGCCACGTACCTTTTCAAATGTCCGTACTGTTATATGAACAATCCAAGATAACTAACTACATACATACATGTATGCGTCCTACCGAGAAGTACATTTCCATGTCAACACCGTGCTGGAGCATGGTTGGTTCCCCCTTTCACACGCTGCCAGTAGGCATCGCTACATACAGTAACCAAGAAAACCCTGTACAATGTATACCTCACAATACAGCCGACACTACTATGTATGTCAGGATGAAAGGGCTTATAGTCCAGCCTGTGGGGAAGGCATTGGTGTAAGATGGTATATGATAGTACTAGTATTAGATGATACATCCGTCGTTTAGAGGCGATGCCGCCAGTCCGAGCAGGTCTTGGTTGGCCTGGATAAACAGAATTTCCCGGGCGTGGGTCGACAACAAGTGCCGATGCTTCTGAACCATGGGGTGTATCTGCTTGGGGGCGGCGGGTACACAGAGGACGGAGCGGGCGGCGCGGGACAGCAACGGGTACCGCGGGGCCTGCCGCCTCCACCACCCGAGGGGGTTGGCGGCGTCGTGACTTGTCGCCTTGTCTGGGGTCACGGGCGCAATAGTAGCATTGGACCCGTCAAAGTACTTGGTCATTTCACACTCGACGCGATCGGCGATGGACACGCTGTCGTTGGGCTCGCCACCACCTGCATTATCATCACCCACAACAACAACCTCCTCTTCGTCGTCCGAGTCGCCGCCATACATGGACAGAATGGACGCCGCCATCATGGGGGTCTTCTCCGACTGATACGATATATTACTGGCTTTGAGCTTGACCAATGGTGCCAACTCGATCAATTGCAACCGCAGCGTATCCTTTGCCAAAGTGATCTCGTCCACAGACACACCAAACTTGATCACCCGTTTTCGCTGTCGTGGGTCGAGTAACGCTGCCAGAATTTGTGTGGGGGAGAGCGTCCACTGCTGCAACCGACGCAGTGCGGCCGCCTTTACCGCGCCCACCACCGCCGCGTCCTCCTCTTCTTCATTCGCGTCTTCTTGTCCTTTGGAGACCGCCGCATCGGCACACTGTCGGCGGCAGTGCTGGCGCAGCACATGCCGCCAATAACACACCGTGTGCACCGTGGGTTGTGTGGGTTCCGTCGTTTGAAACGTTTCCATCGCTGTTCCGAACGGGGTGCAAAACGCCAGCCACTGCCGAACACGCCCCGTCTTGTCCGACGTGGTTGGAGATTGGTCCCACTGCGTTCGGAGCGCTTCTAACGCACGCACGAGCGCTTGCCACGTCATCGCCCCCATGAGGTCGACAGCCGCCGCGAGGACCGGATCCCCAACACCTTCCACCAAATCGCACAGAATCGCGTCTAATTCCACCGATGCAAACGTTTGATACGGTAGCAGGTTCGTTTCGGCCTTGTCTTGTGGGTCAAGTAGTTGCTCGACTACGAGCACAGCCGTAGGTTGGCCTACGTCAGCCAGCGACTGTTGGGCCAACGACTGTAGAGTCTTGGTCGCCAACGGAACGTTCTTGACCGACTCATGGGCGGCGGCGACAATGGCGGCTTTTCCTGGACCATCACCTGTAGTACTAGTAGTACTAGTATCAGTAGTAGTACTAGTAGAAGTCGCTCCATGTGGTGCGTCCTCGTGTACGTCCAAGAGACGGTGGTGCAAGACAAAGTCGGCATCGATAAAGTGGATGGATAGCGCGACCATGAGCTTGTTCTTGTATTGCGGGACATGAGAACGCGGCGGCGTACCATCATGGACGACGGCGGCGGCCCGCCAGTGGGTGCATGTCACCGCAACATGTTCGTGAACGAGTCGGTCTGCTAACGCCGCTTTGGCCACCGCAAACCGCCGGGCGAGTTGTGCTTGCACTTGGTGGGTATCTGGCATTGTCCACTGGGATATGGACGATGGATGGCGGGCGCCGACTTGCATCAACGTGTGGCACAACCGCCGAAAGCCGGCGCCGTCCACGACGTCCACGGGAAGGATGTCGTGGGTGACCAGATGCAGCAGGTCCGCGCTGACTCTGGCTTTGGCCACGTCGAGCGCTTTCCGCATCGCACATACATGACTGAGCAGCGACGACGTACCGTTCTTGGTCTTGAACATGTACACGGCTTTGCACTCATAGCATCCGACGAGGTAAGCCCCTCCTTCCATCAAGAGCGTGTTGTGCCGGTACACGAACCCAAACCGACTCCAGCACTCGGCCTTGCTGTCGCCCACGTTGGGCCGCAAATCGTACGGCGACGATGGAGATCCATCTGCCGCGGCTGCCAGAAGACTGGCGGTGATGGACTGTTTGAGCATGTCCATGGCCTTCTTTGGGGGTAACATGGTGGGATGCATCGACGAGGAGGACGATGTGACAGCGTGGTGGTGGTGGTGGTAGTTGGTTAGAAACAGCTGCGACGACGTCACGTCGCTGTCTGGGCTACTCGACGTGCCATGAAACACTCGCTTCGAGTTGTGATGTGGTTGGGAAGAAGCGATGGTGGAGTTGGGGCCCCCGTGGAGGTACTCTGTCGCAGATCGTTTCATTCCTGGATTCGCATGGTGGGTTGTTGGTTTCCGTGGTGTCGTGTCCACAAGCATGGGATGGTGTCCTCCAAACGAAGAGGGTGATGACGCCGTGGCGCATGCATGCGTCGTCATCGTGGACGTGCCGTTGCGGACCTTGTACTGGTACACAACCTTGCAGTGAAAGCACGCGACGTACGTTGACTCGAACGCTTCGAACGGCGCGCCATGCTGATACACGTGACCGAAGCGCTTCCAGCAGTCGGACTTGGTGGCCACTGGGTTCGAGTGTAGCGTGAATCCTTTCTCCACGTCCATGTCGACCAGCGCCTTTGTGATCTCGCGCTTCAACGTGTCCAGCTCGGGGTTCTTTGGCTTGCGCAGTGTCGGCGGATCCTTCTTGCCACCGTCGTTGTTGTCCGAGGTGGCACGCTCGTGCGGGCACTTGTGTCCCATGATCGTAGACGTACCGTTCTTGCTCTTGAACGTGTACACGGTGTGGCACGCAAAGCACGCGACGAAGGACGTGTCCTCGAGCTGCACCAGCCCCCCCTGCAACGCATGCACGTGTCCAAACTTCCGCCAGCACTCGGACTTCTTTAGCACTGGATTCGCCTTGACCTCGAACTGCAGCATCTGCCCATCGAGTCCATTCAGGTTGGCGAAGATCGCGGCTTTCAAATTCGCGACATGGTCGGCCATGATGGCAAGTCGGGTTGGCTGCTGCCACGGGCAGTCCATACAAATCTCAAGATATTCCCCCGCCCGCAACCACCCATAGAAAATGCAATTGACGTAAAATTATCAACCAATCAGAACCACGCAAATGAAACCTTGGAGCCAATCAGGAAGAAGTAATATATTTAACAACGATACTAGTATAAATAGTTACTGACTGGACATTGCTAAACATGAATCGAACTCCTGGCTAGCTACAGTATACGTAATCTAGCACATTTCATTTCGCCACTACAGGCAGCAACGTGTACTGTACTGTTAGTCTACCGCTTCTTGGCATGGAGCAACCTGGACACGAATTGATATTTGATCCATTGAATATTACTTCGAAGTATAATATTATTTCTGTCGAGTCACCAGTGTGACACAACGATACAGTCAATCGTAGAGACTCCAATGTTCAATACAAAACGCAAGTCTAAAATGGTGACACCGGGTATTTGGGTTTTCGGGTATCAGAGTGTTGGTAAGCCAGCATTCTTACTCCCTCATTCTCGGCGGCATTTCATTTGGCTTTCTTGGACGTCGGAAGGACGATGTTTGGATTCAACGTGAACAAGCTCAAGCCCAGCCTCAAGATGGCGGTGCACCGCATCGGAATCGTGAAGAACAAGAAAGCCATCACGTCAAAGGCGCAGCGGAAGGAAGTGGCCAAGTTACTGGCCGACGGCAAGGAGGAGAAGGCCCGCATTCGTGTGCGTCTGCACATCACCCATCGCCATGCATGTGGATTGACATGCATGCATTAGGTGGAAGGGTTGATTCGGGAGGACTTTGTCATTGAAGCATACGAGATTATCGAGTTGCTGTGCGAGTTGATCTCCGAGCGCACGCCGCTCATCAAGTCGGAGCGCGAGTGCCCGTACGACATGCGGGAAGCCGTGTGCACGCTGATATGGGCGGCCACGCGCACCGAGATCCCAGAGCTGTCGGAGGTATCGTACCTTTCTTTCCCATCTCGCGCATCCCTGCATCCACATACTCTTCAACTCTCATTTCCGTGCTCTTTCCCGCATGTCATTTCTACAGGTCAAGAACCAGTTGACGAAGAAGTATGGCCAGGACTTCACCGCCGCTGCCATGCGCAACGTCGACGGGTGTGTCAACGAGCGCGTGATCCACAAGCTTAGCGTCCAGGTATCCACCAACGTCGATCCGAACTTCCGTCCACGAAGTGCATTTGCATGATGAGGTGACCTCTTAGCCGCCCAATGCATACCTCGTGATCAACTACTTGAAGGAGATCGCAAAGCAGCACAACGTGGCGTGGGTGCCGGACGAGAGCCAGATCGTTGACCCCCTCGCGCCCATGGCGGCCCCCACCGGCACCTCCATCGGCCAGGCTGGCGTGTCCGGTCCCGATTTCGCCGCCATTTACGCCGAGGTACAGTAGCGTCCGCGTCTTCAAGGTCTTTTTTAAGAGTTTACATGTCAATGTAGGCGCCGCCGCCAGGGCGCGTGCCAACCGCGTTTCCGACGGTGCCTCATTCGTCTCCCGCGTACATCCAGCCTCCCTCCGGTATGCCAACTCTAGGACATGTCTTTGATCAGCGTTTGACTTATCCTGATGAACGATGTGTAGCGCCGCCCAAGACGGTGGACGCGTATGCCCCGCCTCCTGCTGCCGCCGCCGCGCCACCCGTCAACGACTCGGCACCCGCCACCAACGACGTGCCCGATTTTGACGAACTCGCGTCACGATTTGAAAAATTGCGGCGGAAAAATTAGAACTTGCGGTCAATATAACAGAATTCTCGCTCATAATAGTTGATCAATAAGGACTCTCGTCGTGCGATCGTTGAAATGAGCGGCTGGTAGGCGGAGGTGCGCTAAATGGAACAACCTGCGAATGCAACGAGTCCAGAAGCGCATTGGGCACCATGGCAAAACACAAGGTACAACGACAAGGACAAGGTAACAAGGTCGTAGCGATGTCGTAAGTTGGAAAGTTGGATTAAAAGCTCTTTTTGGCGGGTTGCTTGAGTTGACGTTGATGTGTCACGTGGGGCTGTGCCTTGGACACGACTTGCTTGGCGAGAGGCTTCTTCTCATGCACCAACGCTTGGTTCGTCACGACGTCGCCTTGGCTCGTCGCGCGTTCGTCGTACAATTCCTTGTTGCTCTTGTGGTTTGACCGTTCTACCGTCGGTATAAGAAACAGCAACAAAAAGGGGGGAGAGGCGATGCGAATAGAATTGTTGTCGTACTGTGCTCCAAGAACTTGATCGTGTCGCGATACTTCTTGGCCACTTCCAAGTCGTGGATGAGATCGTTGGCCGTTTTCATGTCGGTCAGGCGGGATTTGTCCTTGGGTGACAACAATGCGCCGCTAAACATACAACCACCATCAACACACCATACCATCAAGAGGATCGGGAATGGATGCACACGGACGGACCTTTCGTTCGGCCCAACTTCGTGGAGGATGACGTAGCCTTCCTTGCCCGGCTGCTCTGCCACGGGGACCGTGTAGTGGAATCGGTGGTCGTTTTCGTTCCAGCGGACGCGGGGGATCGAGTCGTCGGTGTCGATGTGCAGGCTCATGGGAAATTCGAAAATGGCTGCAGAAGAAACGCAAAAAGTCCAAAGATGGTGAACTGCGACGGCTGTTATTTTATCATACGAAACCAACTTCAACTTGACGATGATTGGTGGATTACAGATGTGCGACTAAAATAGACCAATCAGCGGACGTTTTCGTTATAAAACGGGCAAACTCGCACTACGAGGTAGCAAGGCCGAGCGCACGGTCTTTGACGACGACGGCGACGACGGAAGCGACGGAAGCGCGGCATACGACGCGACGTCGGTCGTGAAGCTCTTCTGGAGAGAAGGAGACTTCTTGCCACGCATGTTCGTCGGCATGATGGGGGGCGGGTGGGAGGATGGGCTCGAGATGATGAGTTGCGACTTGGCTGGCACGGCATGCCTAGGATAGGACACACACACACAGATGAACGGCCAGATTCCTGTGTGAATGGCTAGTGTCCTACCATGTCTTGAAGCCGGCTTTCTTCACAGGCTTGGTGGCGGTAGCGGTGGTCACAGGGGCCATGTCCAACTGGAAGGGCGACACACGTGGTTGGGATATTGTCGAGGATATTTCTTGGTTCCGCGTTGTCGACGGCAACAGCTTTGGATGGGAACTGCTCTGGGTCATAAAGCACGACTGCGATGGGGCATCGTCCGTCGTCGCAGGTGCTTTGCCGAGGAGCAACGCCAGGTCCCTTTGCAGCAGTTGCATCATTTGTCCATCGTTGTCATGTCGTACTTGCTGCGCTTCGTCGTGTGGTTGGTTTCCGTCTTCTTCGTTCTCAACCATAATGGATTCCTTGCGCACATGACTCGTCGTGACATGCATAACCGCTCTCGCCCGCGTCGGGCCCAGTGGTCTCGACTGCGCAACCAAATGCGTCGTCGCATCGATCGAATACGTTGGCAGGTCCCCCATGCGACTCCATCCATCCGTTTGTTGCTGATTCTTGTCCATCCATACATTCTGCGCGTGCACCAGCGCGGGTGGCGCGAGCACGTAATTGGCATTCCACGTCGCGTTCGTCGCAAACAACTCGACGGGTTTCGAGGCTGACCGGTGAAGCGACGGACTGCCCATGGAGACGGCGGCGGTGGCGGCGATCACATCCTGTGCCGACAAGTCCATATTTGGCACCCCAAATGCCCTTGGCACCCCTTCCTTGTGATATCCATGTGCATCTCGATGCAACTTGGCTCGTTTCACGGAGGAAGCATCATGGAGCAGCTGGGGGGATGACCGAGAGTGCAAGTTCATGGAGTTTGCAGTGGGCAAAAGCGTCCTCGTTGGCTCGGAGGGGACTTGTTGTGGCTCGAGGGGGTTGAGATTCCCTGGCTCGTCCTCGTTGCTGTCGTGGTTTGCAGCAATTGCTGGCGTCACCCATGGTCGGGGGTACTTGATGCTGCCGTTGCTACGGTCGTTGCTCGGTTTATTCCACGGCAATTGCCCCGGATGGCCAGAACGAATGCCGTCCAGTCGTTTCTGGCTCCCAATCCATGCCGACATGCCACCCGCGGCGTCGGGGAAGAGGTCCTGCACACGCATCTTGGCCTTGTCCAGCAAGGGCTGCAGCGAGGTGGCGACGGCGGACGCGACGGACGAGCTCGTGTCGACACCGTGGGTGGGAAAGGAAGGGGCCCGCGACAGCAGGATCACGGCATAACAACACCGTCGAGTGAACAGCTGGGTCTGGTCGTCGGTGATGGGGTCCATGAAGTCTATGGACTTGGCGTCCACAAACGTCGACAAGACGACGGGGAGGCTGGACCAGAGCTTGCGGTCGTTCTCGGGAAGCGACAAGTTGTCTTTGAGGCCTTGCTCGCCGAGGCAAAAGAGCAGCGCGGTCGCGACGTAGGGCGGCGCGTCAAGGATGGCGCGGATGTTTGCCGGGTCCAAGTGGCCGACGAGGTTGATGGTGGTGGCCTCCAGGAGCAGAAAAGGCGGAAGTGACGGAAAGTCGAGGGTTGCGGCGAGGAGAATGGCCAAGTTGAGGCGCGCGCGGGGGGGCATGCGAAGGATGTCGTCGGCGGGCACCACCGGCCACGGCTTTGAACCACCGGCAGCGGCCGAGGACTTTGGCGCCAAGTACAAATGTGCGTTCGCGTGGGTGGACAAGTGGTTGTACATGTGGAGCAACGCTTTGAGTCGGTAGGATTCCCTTAGAATGCGATGGGACGTCGGCTCATGTTTGACCAGATGCACGAGATGGTCGGCGAGGGGGTTGGATGGAGGCAGCAGCAGTTGCCACGTCATCGCGGTTGACCCGTACCTGTCGGTGCGGCCTTGAGTCGTCGCGTACTCAAACTCGCCAAACGTATCCAACGCCACTAGCCGGTGGTCCGTCGTGATGTAGTGGCCGTCCAGCGCCCACACATTCGGCAACAATGCCACCGTTTTTAACCGGTACGTGCTCACGTCCTTGTCGGCGTCTTGACCCACGACTAACATGAGCGCGGGATTGCCGCGGAGACGGAGGTCTGCGATGTGCATATCTCGTAGCACTGCCACGTCGTCGAATGTGAACGTGCCATGTTCGAGGGAGAGGAAACCGAGGGCGGGAAAATCGGCGAGAGGGGAGAGGTCGTGCAGCCGCGGGTTGTAGCTGAGGTTGATATGCCACAGCGTGCGAAGGGATCGAAGGCCGGCGATGTCGACGAGGCGGTTGTGGGCGACGTGGAGTGAGTGCAGGCGGACGCACGCGTCCAGGTTGGCGAGACCGTCCAGGGCACACCCTGACAGGTACAGCACCTCGACGTCGTCGAGAGGCGCCTTGCTGCGACCGCGCAACAACGCTTCGTCTGGAAGTTTCATCAATACCAACGTCCAAGCATACTATTGTATTTATATCTTAACCTGACCCCATGAACAAAAACTTCGCCGTCCGCAGCTGTCTGAAACTGTGCAGAGTTGCTTCTGGTGGCAGTTGTGACAACGCTATGTAGTACTTACTACATGTACTTACTACTGTATGTACTTATACCTGCGAGGAGTGCCGAGAATGGATGCGTTTTGCGTTGCCACGCCGACGTCGTTCGCATCGAGGACATCCTGGATTTAGATAGAGGTTTTGTCAAGAGGACTCGAGTACGACCCCAGTTATATTCCAGTGCTAAATGGTGCCAAGGATGCCTTACGAGTGAATATATGATAGCAATGTGTAGCCCTAATTATTACTGCAACTAAAGGGTTGAACGGAGGACGCATTCAGTCAATTCGTTCCCGGGCACTGAGTGCTAAACACAGCCCATCATCGCATGGTGGTCGCAGGTCGCCTCGAAATCGTCGTTTGCGAGTGGGACTTTTTCAGTTTCACAAGCGTGTGGATGGCTGGCTCGGGCTTGATTGCTTTTAGTGGCACGTTGACGTCGTATTTGGTTGGTCGTAGCGGGGCCGTGGCAGATCGGTTTGAACACGCGTCATCATGATCCTGCGCAAAGCTGGCGCTCCACAGTTCCTTGGGGTCGATTCCTTGCATGGCCGGCGGGGCCACAAACCCGTCGCCATGCAGTTTCGAACGTCGTTTCAGAGCACCTGCTTCGAGGGATCCCCTCGTGGAGTGGAAATTTGCATGGTGGTGGAATGGGTCGCCCGCTTCCTCGTCTTCTTCGTCGGTGCGTTGCCTAGTTGTTGTGAGCTACCAACGAACTGCGTCGAGCACGTACGTAACGCCACGTTGGTGTTGTTGCTGCTGCTGTAGTTGCTGGTTGGATGATGCGAGGGCCATGTACCGCGATTTCCACTTTTGACATCGTTTCTACCACACACACACACGACACACAAGTGACGGCCAAGCCAAACAACACGTCGAGACAAGCTTGCGAGTTTTGTGGGTAGTAGACCTGCTACAAGTGTTAAAGTACCTGGGTTTGATCGTACAAGCTTCGAAGGGTTTTGGCTTCGTCCTTGAGTTCCTACGACCATCCAAACATTGCTATTCTTAGCGGAGTACGTCGTAAGATCATATGAATCATATGGCCAGTGTTTTGTTTGCAACCGAAAGACTGACTACCAACCTCGACAAGTTTAGTTGTAGCCGACTGCACTTGACTTTGCTTCCAAGCAAATTCCTACACTCGTGCGATGACTGTGAGATTCGAACAGAAATATCGGCCGCCCAAGTGTAATGTGTACTTCTTTGATGTTGTGAACGGCGCGGTCGATACCATGCTGGGATGCCTTGAGCAATGAGATCTACCCTCACAATAGCAGCACTTGCTTGGTCAATCAGTTTTATTGCTATCCATTGAAACCACAGATCCAGGTAGGTACATGCCACAGACCTCTTTGAGCCGTAACGAGCTGCCCATTTCGAGGATTTCATTCTCGACTTTCTACACAAGACACAACCCATCCATGTGGTCGGGTTTCTATGCTTGCGATCATATCTATATGTACCATCTTGTGGTACTGGTCGGCTTGGGTTTTGAATCGATGCATGAGGTTCTCGACGCCGATGCTTTGCATTTGCAACTCGTCCTTCAATTTCGCGTTGGCCACCAGCGCGTTCTACGATGTACCGAAGTGACGAAAACCGAACACACGAACACATCAACTTTGCTTTCGTCGGCCATCGCGTTGAACGCTTTCTTCAAATACTGGGCGTCCAGCTCCTGCAGCGACTTTCGAAACGTCTAGCAAGCGCCAGCCACGCATTTCGTCACAACGTTCCTCGAGTACAAGTTATGTGGCACCTGTTCTAACGCCATCTTGTGGTTGAACATATCGACGCGCATCGCATGGATCTCGTCGTTGTGGCTCTACAAGTTGCTCACAAACAAACTCCCCCCCCCCTTTTTCACTCATTTTTTCACATTTTTACCTTGGACTCGTCCTCCAATTGACGACGTAGCTCGTCCACGCGCAGTCGTAGCGAGTCGTTCACACTCTCTAGCGTACTGCACGACTCGATGCGTACGTGGAGGTCGCATATCTTGGCATTCAGCACCTATATACAAACCACCTGTCAACCGACTTGGTTTGTTTCGGTGGCGTTGGCCGATACTTCAATGCAGTGCTCGGCGTCTTGCTTTTGCGTCAACTCTCGGTCCTTGAACACTTGCATGATGGCGTCGTGCTTTTCGATCTCGTTGGCCATCGCCGCCTCGATCGACTGGATGTGCTCCTGCTTGGACTGATTCTCCCGCGTCAGGCGGTCGATGAGCTTGGCTTCTTCGCGCAGCTGGGCCTCGGCCTCGTCCAGTCGCCGCTGCACGTCGTTGGCTATAACATCACCCCTTTACTTCCATACACACACATCATCGCACATTCTACATCGACACACCAACCTTCGCCACTGCCGTCGGCCTTGGGCTTCTTCTTCGCTCTACCCATGCAGTGCTCTCGTTATTACCCTCCTTCACATTCAATCAGTTTGGGTGTGCCAACTGTACATACTTCTTCGGCGGCATCCGACTATCCAACACCAATCGCTCCGCCAACACGTTGGTTGTAACTGCCAACGTAACCGCTATCACGACCCCGTTGTAACTGCCCAATTGACTTAGTCCACCCCCGGCAAAATCACATGTACGGTCAGTTGCTTGTGTTTATATATAAAGGTTCCACATGGCGGCGGCGGCGGCGACTACTACCTTAACGACAGCAAACCAAAAGACTAGACGCGTTTCAATGCAACTAACTTGTCCACACACCTAGCTACACATCCCTACAATCGGTCTCACTGGATGACACACCACCGCCGCGCCCCCGCTTTGGATCGTTGGGAAGCATCCTTCTTGGCCGCCTTGCCAGTCGCGTCCATGTGATCTTTGCCGTGCATGAACCGGCGCAGGCGGACTTCGTGGTCTTCCCGGACGCTCTCGGCCACAGTCGGGTGGTCCTTGAGGTGCTGCCGCAGTGCCGCCAGTGCTTTTTCTGTTTCCGTCTTGCCTTGCGCGACATACTCGTCGGTGGAAATCAGCGTCGAATGGAGCCCTGGCGTCTACATGAAATATTTAAAAAACCAAGAATACCGTATCGCAGATATGGACAAACCGACCTCGGACCAGTACCAAAAGTACAAGTGCGCGTACAATGCCTCTAGTACCGACCACAGCAGCGCCACCGCCACAACGACCGTCGAAATGAGCGTCGACGAAGTGCTTTGGAACAGCAGCATGATCGCCACCAGCTGCAGCGTGCGTGCCAGCCGCTGCTGGTTATCCGGTAGCCGCAGGTCCTAGCCATCCATTGTGCAGTTTATATAGTTATACTAGATGGTATAATATATATATCGACATGTAGACGGACTTCGGCTTCCATGCGGCGCAGGTCCCGCCACACCACCACATCGTCGTCGTCGCCGTCGTCGTCGTTGGGTTGTTGAAACGATGACGTGGCGTAATCCTGGGCGTTGGCTATAATAATCATAAACATTTAAATAATACTTCAGAACCATTCAAAGCCAAACGTACGAGGGGCCCACCACTGGAACCACCAGACAAACGCCATCCCAACGGCGCCGAAAAAAACAAAGTAAAATTTGCCCAAGTGAGGCACCCCAAACACTTGGTCACTCGACCAAAACGTAAACAGCAGCCCCAGCGCCTACAAACCACGCAGCATTATAGTATGAACAACCAAACTATGAATCGAACTTTGGATACTCAAAACACAACATGACATACATAGAATACTCTATATATATATTGAGCATTCTACATATGTATTGTATAAATGGAGTATTATGTATATACATATATGTATTCTTTATGTATAAATGGAGTATTATATATGTATATATTGAGTATTCCATATATATATATGTTGAGTATTCTATATATAGATAGATATATATATATATATATGTTGTGTATTCTTTATATATACATGGAGTATTATATATATATATATATATATATACATGGAGTATTCTCTCTATATATACGCAATGTTGGGACGAATGACATCTTCGAGCGCAAATAAACTAATTATAAGCGTCGACGACAACATCCAAACCAGGCAGTGTATATATATATATACCCATTGCAAGAGCGTCTATATATATATATATATATATGCAATATACCCATTGCAAGAGCGAGTAGAGCGTGGGCAATAGCATGAGCCCTGTGACGGGAAACGCGAGCGTGGTGAGAACGGACGCGCTTTGGAGGAAGCTGGCGCCGGGTAGGAGGCGCAGCGTGCTCTGGCTCTGCTTGTACAGCTGGTACAAGAGCAACGCAATCGAGCACACGATGCCGATGGCCGCGCCGAGAACGAAGTGGAACAGGCGGCTGTGGGCCAGCAGAGGGGACAAAAAGTACAGCGCAAAGCCCAGCCCCATGTTTTGCACATACTGCAGCGACACGACTAGTCGTAAAATACAACACCAATCGATAGGTTTCTTATTGTCAATAAAATATCGATTCGAAACTGGACAATATCGACTGAAAGAGAACCATCGCAGCCAATCCAATCACACGGTCGGTCGAATTTCGACCAATCCAAAGCCCGGATATAGGTCGGAAAACCTGGTATATGGTACACATTATGGTCTAGTTGGAACAAGATGAAGTTAGCAACCAAATGCAATACAGACAACGCAGGATTTTAAAACTAAATTTTCAACTCTAATTGGTCAATATACTTTAAAATTCGATTTCAATAGCAAATCAAACCAACTCATTTGTAATAGCTGAACTTGATTGGCCATAATACTTGGATATACACATAAAGTCCATCATTGTCTATATTGGAAATACATACCAGAATAGAACACGGATGTGATCGCGACGCGGGCCTGGCTGAGCAGTAGGCCGGTCTCGGGGCCCGCCACCGTCACACACGGGTACTGGTACGGACTCAGCGTCGCCATGCAGATGGCGGGGCTGTTGGAGGCTTCGCACGCCAGGGGGCATCCGTTCTTTGAGCAGCCTTCGCAGTACCGATCTAAAGAAGGAGCATGTTATGAAGGAGGAAGATGGATAAAGGATGTACTGGCGAGCTCGGCGCCTTTGCTCAACACGTAGAGCACCACGTCGGGCAAGGCATCGCGGATGGACGGATACACGGAGCTTTGAACATGCGCCAATATGTGACACACATTCGACGGTGGACTAACAAGGAAAGAGAGAGATGCAACGGAAGATGATAATATGAGAAAGTACGTTTTGTAGGAAAAGCTCAGCTGCGACATCGAGTCACTCTTGATCGCGACGCGAAGATCACTCCATCCCCACATGAGCGGCTGGATGGATCCGAGAAAGTGCTGTATGCAGAAAGGGGGATATGGTTGGACACAACGAGGAGAACGTGAGAGGGTCGGTCGGTACCTGCATCGGAGTGACGTAGGGACTGACGTGGGCCAACCAAGCATTGACTTGCTCGAAGCGAGTGAGGTATTGCACCAGGTATGGCTGACGTGGACTAGAATGACATGGATGATAAACCTCGCGGTTGCAGTGGTGGTGTAGACCTACTCGTTCAGACTGTCCACGCGGAAAGGGAGAGAGGCTCGAGGTGAGAAACAGAACGTCTTGTTTTCACCAAAGCGGCGGAACTGGTACCCTTCTTGTGCTCCTTCTTGCATCCAGGACACGTTGCCGTTGGCCGCCTCGGCGATGGCCATCCAGTTCGCATTCCACGCTTCCCCTTCACGTAATAAACCGAGTGTAAGTTCATCCATGTCCATGCATATCCAATGCTCAGCCACACGCACCTGATGGAGTGATCGCCGCCATGTACATGATGCTAGAGCATACAGCGACGAGGACAGGCACAACCACTAGAGTGTGCATGCTCAATCGAATTTGGTCAATTGGCAAAAAGCACTGCTGGTGATTTCAAACTGCCACATTGGAAATTTTGAAATACTCGCGTTTAACTGGTCTAGAGGGTTGATTTATATCCAATCATTTTCCTTCAAGTTGTGAAAGCGCTCAAATAACGTACTCCGAGTATTCCGTGTTCAATCAAATTCTATTTTGACTAGCATTTACTATTAATATACGCTGAATAAATAAGCTGGTCGGAATATACTTATACCTTTAATATTTCATACAACCAAACGACAGTTCCATTATTGCAAGTCACTTGCTTACAGTTAGAAGGCTAGGCAGCGAAAGACAGCGCTTACTTTCTGCATCAGTGAACGACGGTTGGCTCAGTTACTGTGGATATTGTTCAGCGATAGAACAAATCCATGGCGCACGTCCAGGTGGAGCATGACCATGTGGGCAATAGACAGTAGTAGCACGCACGGACGACAGGCTCATTCATGTCGAAGTTAGTTTGAAGCATTCGTCATTGATTTCCGTAAGGTGTGGTCTGCAGTTCCTGGGCCGCCATCTTGGCTCGGCCTCCACGTTTATTGCCAAGCCGCCGTAATGTTCTGGTGTTACCAAAGTGGTGATCTAAATTGGGACATGCCCTTGAACTACATATTGAAACACTGTGAAAAGATCGAAGGTTATCACGGGGGTAGTTAAACGTAGCTACAGCGAAGTAGTCACATGAAACTCCGCTGACGGCAAGAATGTATACCGTGTCACTTAGGGAGGTTTCGGGGGTTTCGTTGCCAGTTGGTGCGTTTAATAGTACTGGTTGGTTCTATCGAAAGATAAACAACATTGGTTTGGTGTGCCCCTTCCTTTTGTGGCGCCCTTTCAGAACCACGGAAGAGTACGAAACACCCTGGCTGGCTTCATTTTGCGATTGCTACAATCTCGATTCGTATCCACACACAGCGTCGATGGCCGATCCTGTCAAACGAGAGCCCATCGCTTCGTCGGTCCCACGGACTTCGACCACACCTGCCACCGTCATAGCATCTCGCAGCTATCCACAGCAGGTGCCATCATCACAGGAACCCGCGAGAAAGAAGAAAGCGACCAACCAATCTTCTTCCCACGAGTCGCCGCGGCCATCAAGTCAACCTATTGCCGCGACATTAGAAATGTCCCCCAAGAGTCAATGCAGCAACAGCAGCAGCACGGACGAAGGTGCGGCCGCCGCCGCCACTCTGGACGACGATAACGACATGAACGATGACGAGGAGCAGATTGACGTCGACTACTATAGCTCGACGAGCGAAAACGAATTCGACGACGACGACATGGGCGTAGACGACGACGAAGACGAAGAAGACATTGAACTCGACCAGCTGAGTCTTCAAAACGGAAAGTCGTGCAGCGTCGAGGGCTGTACGCGCGGGGCCAAGCGGGGCGGGGTGTGCATCGCGCACGGCGGTGGCCGGCGGTGTCAGGCCGACGACTGTCAGTGCTCCGCCGTGGGCGGTGGCTTTTGCATCGCACACGGAGGCGGCAAGAAGTGCACGTTTGAGGGAGGATGCGAGAATAGCGCCCGCAGTCGGGGCTTGTGTCCGGCCCACGGCGGCGGCACCCGTTGCCGCGCCGAAGGATGCACCAAGCACGTGGTCAGTGGGGGACGATGCGTGGCCCACGGAGGTGGGCGGCGGTGCAAAGCGGACCAATGTGTCAGCTCGGCCGTATCCCGCGGTCTCTGTGTGATGCACGGCGGCGGGCGCAAGTGCAAGGCCGACGGGTGCAAGAAGCACGTGGCGTCGGCGGGTCTCTGCCGCGCTCACGGAGGTGGCCGGCGATGCAAGATGGATGCATGCATGAGCAGCGCGCAGAGCCGCGGACTGTGCTACGTCCACGGCGGCGGGGGGCGGTGCCAGAAAAAAGGGTGCAGTTCGTCGGCCAAGAAGGGCGGGTATTGCATCGCCCACGGTGGCGGCCACCGCTGTAAAATGGATGGCTGCAAGAGCTCTGCCGTCAGCGGCGAGTTATGCCGCGCGCACGGAGGCGGCAAGCGCTGCAGCATCGCGGACTGCAAGAGCAGCGCCAAGACCGGTGGGCTGTGCATTGCGCACGGCGGGGGCAAGCGGTGCATGGTGGACAGCTGCCGGAGTAGCGCTCAGCGCATGGGGTTGTGCAAAGCCCACGGGGGCGGCCGCAAGTGCAACACGGACAGCTGCGCCAACAGCGCCGTAAGTCGGGGAAAGTGCATTGCCCATGGTGGGGGAAAGCGGTGCATCATCCCAGGCTGCTCCACCACAGCGCGCAAAGGGGGGTTCTGTTTTGCGCACGGGGGGCGTAGCTTGAAGGATTTGAAAGAGTGCGATCCAGCGCGTTTCGTCGTGGGCAAGATCACAGTCGAAGATGGAGGGGATAGCGACGACACGGTGGTCGTGCTGCAGCATGAAAACAACCACCCGAGCCCTATCAAGGTCCAGAAGACTGATGACGAGAGCACCAACCAAGAAGAACACCCCGTGGGTGACGAAGATATGGAACCAGGGGAGAACAAGGCGAAAGAACAGAAGCGACCGAGTGGGTACTCTTGGGAACGGCTGCAAGAGACTGTGTTGCTCGAGTCCAAGGCCCAAGGCATCGCGTGTGAAGATGAAAAATCGCCCGCCGACGGGGACGACGACGATGGCGACAATTCGTTCCGACTGCTCGTGTCGGCAGTGCTGTGCAAATAGCCTACGTGCGATGTCTACGTGTTGGATGTGTGGTCGTGGCGATGTGTATCTTAATTTTCATTAACAAATGTGAGTAAATTATACTAACGTTAGTACAGTACTAGTACGAGTTAACGTTAGCCATGATTTTGACGACGGACTGTCCGTGATAACGCTGTCGTCCTTGGCCGGAGAATACTACCACGGAGTACTCAATTTAGCGCCTGTCGAGGTATTGTCGTTTTACCCAAAACTTGGACTTTAGTGCTGATTCGAATCGACTTTACAATAATAACATGAGCTAATATGGTCCTTGAGGCCGAATTCTGGATATGCCACAGAAAATTTGATGTCAAATAATATTCTGACAGAGAATTCCCTTTTCAAATGGGAGGTGAGAAAATATTTTCAAAATATTTGGACGTGACCTCTATTGATGCCATACACTAATAGAAGGAGAACTATCGATAGAATAATACCATGTAATTTAATAGGTAAAAATTGGACAGTTGCAGTTCAACCTTTTTTCTGTCCGAAAACAGTAAAAACGCGATGTATTATTAATATGTCACTATATATATGTCAGATTTGGTAGCCAAACACACGAAGTCATAATATTTCTGAAAAGTTGCAGTTTTCTGACCCAAAATTTGGACTTCGCCAAATATCTTTGTCGTGGAACCGAGGAAATTATATGAAATAAACATCAAGTTGAATGTTCACGACTTCATGTTGATTTGAAAAGTTTATGTCATATTGACTAGTGTTTATACTGTATGGAACTTTGTATGCTCGGCCTACGTCACCTTTTACTGGAAACTTCGTTTCAACTTGAACGGGAAATGGTGTAGTATTCATGAAATAGTGTTGTCGATATATTACACTATTTCATGACAAAAAACGCGCGCGCGAAAGTTTTCAATTGATTTGGACATTTGCTTGGTAGGCGGGGGTACGTGGTCTAATCCATCTTGCGCGACGAGACGCTGTAGATGAGACTGTCGACTATTCTGGCCACGGCGAAGACACCCCCTGTCATCATGAGTGGAAGGTGAGGATCCAAAGGACACTGGGAATCATGGAGTCATACCGACGATGGCGCTGGTACTGGTGACGAATTGAAGGAACGATGGCTTGCTTTCGACGTACTCGACCTTGATCGGAGAAAACTCGTACATGAACGACACACCCGGAAATGACAGCGCACCTTCCTCGCTTGGCTAGACCCACAAAAGGTTAGGTCGAATGAAGGAAGAGAGAGGTAAGTAGGACCTCGGACGTGTATTCAGTAACGGAGTACTGATACGTTTGAACAGGTGGGCCATACAAAGGAGTGTGTTGCGTCGGCACAATCGACAGGCCGTACTTGTAAAGCGCGACTACGATCACAAGGTGACGAATGATGAAGGATAGATACGATGGAAGGTACCGACCGTTCTTCTCGACCGTCTTGTGCACGTTTTCGAGTGGATTGACCATGTTTGGAATCTCAGGACCGAACGACAGACGATGCACGACATGGGACGAATTGAATTCCAAGAAGTCTGAGAAGCTGAACATGTTCAACGACCCTGCGTGTGCAAAGCTCACGACCCCCGCAACTTTGTGCACGTCCACGGTTCCCGTCAAGCGGCAGCCTTCCGATTCGTCCGAGACAACGGGCACTGCCGCGATGTTGCTGTCCGACAACAGGTCCTTGTTCCCCTTGATATCGCTCGCATCCATTGCCACATCTACCAAAGAACTTCATTAACGCCACACTCATCGTCTTGCCAATTCAATAAGTACCTGCGCACTTCTCATGCAGAAATGTAATGTCCACTTCAATGCGCATGACAGCATCTTGCGGGACCGTGTCGACGTGCATGCGGTTCACGACTTCTGTTGTTGTGTACAAGCCCAGCTCCGAGAGGAAGAGCAGGATGACGATGGCCACACTAATCACGGTGATGATGGCTCCACCCATCGTCTTCTCTTGGATCCCGTCCACGCCCTTCGTGTACACGTCATATTGGCGCAGCCGATTGAACATAATGGCGGCGGACTTGACCTGGCGGCGGAGGTGTGTGTATGCAACGTGGCAACAACAACCAAGGTTGTATTATTATTCATTGTTTTAATTCCCTTACAATTGTATATATAAATCATCATATTGTTTTTTTATATTTGACAAATATCCTCCCTATACCTCGAATTTCCTCATTTCACGAATTCGAATTAGGCACTATAAAAAGGACAGCACAATCTTTGGCGGTGTCGACCAGAACTCATGCCGCCACGACCTTGGAAGGCCATGATGCGCTGCATCATTGTCATATCGTTGGTAGCTGCGGAATACGAAGGCACGGAGAGGTCTCCTTCGCTTCCATCCACTGATGAAAGCACCGTCGTTGAAAAGGTCCGAGTGATCTCCGCCACACACATGTCCCCACCGCTTGAGAGCGACGCGAAAGCTACCATCAAGGGCATTCAAGTGATCCCGCCGCCACACAATGACAAATATGCATCCAGCCAAGTCCACGCTGATAGGTCTATGGCAAGGGTCAATGGTGGATTGGCATCGACAGTTGCCGCCGACCATGAGGACGCCACCATCCCCGTTGCCGCCCGTCACAATCCCTACACCCCGGACCCCCTGTTGCCCAAATCCATCGAAATCGCCGAAAGCTCCATGGAGAGCCTGCCTGGGCCATCCCATGACGAAGACTCGTTGTTTTACGAATTGGAAGAGTTTGAAGCGCGGCGGTTCGGCGATGTTCACCCGTCCGAGCCAGACGACGAGCGTTCTTTCGCGGCGTCCACGGAGAATTCATTGGACGTCCAGGACGAGACAATGAAGGTCCCAGACAGACATGTCGCTTCGAAATCCCGACCTACCGAAGAGGCTGCTGCCTCTGATACCGTCCAAGCGACGGACGACGGCCAACCACCACACGTTAAGGTGACCTCGCAAGTGTCATCCGGTGCTGCTTCTGACGTGTCGTCTGTGGGCCGAACACAACACAACTTTGCCAAAAAACGGCCATCCTCTTCTGCTGACGACACTGTCGCGTTAGGTCCTTCGAGAGCCTTTGGGGTACATGACCACCTTGTTGCTGATGGCGAAACGACGACCGATTCAGTAGCATCCTCCTCCTCCTCGTCGTTGCCGTCCACCCCGTCGACGACTGCTGCTCCCCCCTTGTCGCATATCGCACGCTCCTACCTGTCCGACCTCGACTGGATTCGCCACCTAGCATCTGTGCAAGACGTGTACTTTCAAGTCCTCGCCATCTTGGCCGTCTTGTGGGTCGATTTCTGCGCCATGGCTCGCCTGTGTCTGAGCGACGGCTACGACGCCCTTGGTGCTGGCGTCGGTCGCTTGGTCGTGTTGTACCAGTGGTGGAAGCACGATATTCTGTCCACCAACGACGACTTGCAGCTGCTGGTGCGGAACGCGTGGGGGCTGGCGCTGCTGACGGCGCTCGGCGCGGCCTTCGGGTCTGTTTACGTCTTGTTGAGCCAAGCCCCGCGCGTGGGCCTCGATCTGGTCGCGACTTGGGACGACACCTCCAAAGACACGGGCCGGGGGGTTTTGCTTGTGACAATTGTGGGTACCCTCGTGCTCCTCAATGCCAAATGGTGGTACTGGGCCACAATAGCCATCGCCACGGCGTTTTACTACTGGTCTGGCAACGTCACCCGAACCCCTCCTAGTAATAGTAGTAGTACTACTACTAGTAGTAGCAGTACGCGGTAGCCCCCCTCCAAACGCCCATCCGTCGTATCTTGAACCATGCGAAATCAAAACGAACCAATCCTGGAGATCTACGAGTACTAGTACTACTACTAGTACTACTACTAGACAGCAACCATGCCTATTGGACTTTGAAATTCCAACAATCTGTCCTTGAAACGACGTCACACTTTTTCAAGTAACGTAAAGTGCCATGTGCGAATATGAGTGATTTCATGATGCCTAAAACTAAGCCAATCACTGAGCCCCAAATTGGAAAAGCACCAATCATATAACAAACCTCTGATGAAGGTTCACATATACTAGTATTAACTCCCCTAGGACCATATATTAATAGTACATCACGTTAAATATGAGTTTTGTGTAGTATTCAAGTGCTATTCATTCTGTCGGGTACGGCAACACGACTGGCACTGGTGTAAATATGAGTTTTGAGTAGTATTCAAGTGCTATTCATTCTGTCGGGCGCGGCAACACAACTGGCACTGGCAGCGCGGCCACGGCGGATGGCGTGAAGCCCGTGCACCCGTTCACATGGACGCTTTGAAGGCGCGGACATTTCTGCACGAGACAGCCGAGGGACACGTCTGTAAGTTGGGTGCAGTAGGTCAAGGTCACGTGCTCAAGAGAGGCGCACGAGTTGGCCAAGTCAGCTACGCCCGCGTCGGTAAGGTTGACACACCACGCCACATTCAACCTACGCATAAAAAGATAGGTATAAGCTCAAGGTGCGTGCTTCTTACGATTCCAGTTGGGGACATGCTTTCAACGCCGACAGTGATAAGTCCGTGATAAGTCCGCAGTTGTTTAGATCCAAGAGGCGAAGGTTCGGGCAACCGGCCACGAGTCGCGTGACCCCCGCGTCGGTCACTTGACTGCACCACCGTACCCGCACCACTTCCAAGCTAATACAGTTTCATCAAAACAATCACAATATATATATATATACATATTACGTTTCAAACAATAGTTTCCACATCACAAATTATACTATCCCAACACACATAATATATACAAACGACAAAACAATATATGGTGAACATTTCCCAATTCGGCGGAATATATTCGAAAAAACCGATCCACCATTCTCATCGGGACTTTTCATTGGCTTTCTGGATTCCATAGAATTGCACCAAGTAAAACGAAGACAAAAATATGTAGCCAATCAGCGAAGAGTATTTTGAGAGTGACCAATCGGAGCGATTCGTGATCTGAACGATTCGTACCAAATCAATAATAAACACGAAGTATAGTGTGGATTCGACACGAATTCCAGACCCTGTCGAATCGAATATCACGAATTGAGACGCTATTGGCTAATCCATTTTTGAGGGGATTATTTGATTGGCTGTTGCAGTATATTCAACCAATCACAACTCCAGCGTGCTTCAATATGGATAGGACAAACCACGCGAATTTTGAAAGTGTATAGCAAATTCACAATATATATATACCTGGGGCAACGCCGCACGAGCGAAATGAGCGCGGCGTCGGTGATTTTGCATTGGCCGAGGTCGATGTCGGTAAGATGGGACAGCGACACGGCTGACAGCGCGTCGTCCGAGATGTCCGTGAACGACAGATTGAGCACACGGAGGCGGAGGTGCATGGACGAGGTGAGCAGCATCTTCATAGACTCGCTCGTGATGCGCTAAGCACGCACATGCCGTGAACATGGAAGACGGTGTATGTACATACCTTGCAGCGGGAAAAGTTGAGCTCTTCGAGGGAGCGATACGCTTTGAGTAGGTACATGACGAGGCTGTGCGTGAGCTGCGAGCAGCCGGCCAAGCTCAGCACGCGGAGGGACAGACACGCGCGAAGGGGGTAGAAGAGCGACTGGTCAGGCTGGAATGCCGCATCTGTGATGTGTCGGCAGTTGTCCAAGCGAAGTTGCTGCAGCGTGGTGCATCCTTGCAGGATGTCGCGGACGACGGTGTTACTCACTTGGATGCAGTTGGACAGATCCAAGTACGTCTAGGAAGGAAAGCCATGAGTCGACGGAAGAAGATGGGGAGAATGGTACCAGTTGAGGACATCGGAATGGAATCTGCCGAAGGACGGACTTGCGGATGCCGCCGCATCCACCGAGACGAATCACGCGACGAGAGATGGACAGGAACGCCGACAGGCGATCGTCCGTGACCTTGCCGTGCGCCACCAACGCAGCCAGCAAGCATTGCGCCAGTTCTTCCGGAAGACGCCTACATCAAGAAACGAAAAATCAGGTGAGTTCACGACCTTCCCTTCGATATGAAGGGAATACAGACGACGTACGGGAATAGTGCGTCGACTTTGCGCATGGGCGAGCCATCTGCGACGACCAAAGCTTGCACACACTTGTCGACGAGACTTGGCACGTGATTGATCGTTGAAAGGTGGCCCGCCTCCCAAGCGAGGCCTTTCGACGGCGTGAGCTTGGGGGAGCTGTGCTGCAGCTGCGTATACGTTCGCAGCGCCATGCTTGCTTCGTCTAATCTGTTCCTTCCCGTCGACTCTCTTTGCTTGGTCGACGCAGGAATAATGCTGACCCTGATGGACCGAGAAGAATTTGAAGCGTGGCCAAGTATTATGGCCAAATCATAGAAATGTCGTACGGCAATGTACTATAGTACACGTACATTTAATGTACGTAATCAAATTTATAGATGAAAAATGCCGTACATCGTATGTACGTGCCGTACATCCATCGCGTACCAGGATTGACAAAAACAGGTGCAATCCACAAGAAGTTGCCGATATCTGGGGCCGATGGCCGAGTGAAGCCGAGTGAAGGTGGCAGCAGCAATGGACATTACGATGCTGTGTAATCCTGCCTCTTTATCAAGCGGTTTGGCTTTGAAGGCAGCCATGGAACTGTCTTGCGGCGCCACCGACATGCTGCTATGTACGGTTGCCTGCTTTAGCTTATCTTGCGGCGCCACCGACATGCTGCTATGTACGGTTGCCTGCTTTATCAAAGCTATCAATCGTCTATAAAATGTGTCGAATGCTCTGCCTGCACGGTTATGTGTACCGCCATGACTTCCGTAGCTCTCGGGGCTGGTTCTGGTCGCTGGGACAATGATCTGCCGGTAGTAGCAATACAGTATTTGCATGACGTGCTATTAGATCATCACCCCAGTCAGTGACCAGCAGCAGCACCATTGAGAGCGACGGAAATGTACTGCCGCCAATTCCACTCCTAGTACTTTATCCGGAATTCGGATACGAGAGATCTTTTACAGTCGTACACTGCAAAAATGGCCGAGTTGGACGTGCTATCGCGCGGGGATGCGACTGGAGGCGAATGGCTCAATGCTCTGCGGGCATTCAGTGACAAGTATGGAGGTAAGTGATCCCCGCAATATGTCACGTCATGCATGACGAGGATGTACACGTGGAGCAAGGTGCATCGTCGTTCGACTGGGATCGACAGGTCAAGCACGTTGCTGTCGCCAACGTGTGGTCCCAACTACAGAAACAAACAACGACGTCTGGCGAAGGCAAGCAGCACACTTACAGCACTATGATGAGGAGGACGATGCTGATACTTTCATGCAGACCCGTTACTGAGCTTAACCGTGGTCAAGATCCTCATGCGAGGTCGCGATAGCATCGACGTGTTTTTATCCGTGGAGGTACATCCGTCGTCGTCTCAATCCTCCAACGTTCGGATTACATCATGCATTGGAATCTTCTGTAGGCGTTTGAGCTATTCATTCGGGTAGCCGAGCAGGCCACGGACGAAGCGGCCGCGTGTGAAGCCATCAAATGCGCCATCAATTCCGTGTATAAACGACCATCCTTTGTGGCCGACTTGCTCGCCACTCAAACCACCTACGACACCCTCTTCCACTTGACCAGCGTACGTTCATCTATGACACTTACCATCCAGCCATCGACAATCATCATCCCATTGCGTCGTAGTTGGCGCGGCCGTTCGCATGGCACACCCTCGTGTGGAAGTGCCTCTTGGCCACATTCGAGCACCCTGCCGCCATCGAACGAGTCGAGCACACATTGCACGGCTACGCTTGCATCCTACCTGTAGTACTGACGCCCCATCACGAAATATATTATCTCTTCAATATTGGCATTCTCTATATATTATCTCTTCAATATTGGCGCTCTCTGCGACAGCGTCCACCATATTTCGATGGTGAGTTAAGGTCTGGAATGTATGTAGACATTGGCTTTCTGCGTGCAATGTCCGCACTCGTTACCCCACGACGGCGATCGTGTCGCCCTCGCCACCGAGCTGCTCAAGGTGCTGTACGTATTTGCCTCTGCCTGGCAGGTTGGTGTACATGTATATTTTTTAATATATATACTTTGAAATATATATATATAGCTAGTTAGCCACGTGCTTGGACGTAATCGAGTCGCATGTTATACCTATTTCATGTATATTAATTCCATCCTCTAGAATGCCATGTGCCTGCCACCGGCCATCGAATCGATAGCCGACCCGTAAGAAAACGTTCACATTTGAGCCCACTGCATATATATATACATTATGCACACAATGATTATATATCAAGTATACACGGCCAACACCTGTGAATAGCGCCATGGCTTTGCTGAGCAATGTGTTGGCCCTGCCCAACTCGCAGTCGCTCCTCGAGCTCAAATTGCACGTAAGACTATTATTATTGTTATTTACGTGATATATATATGATTTTTATACTGTTGTTTGCGTTGTATTTAGGCTGCAAATGTCCTCTTGCTGGTGCAGCACCCGGCGCTGGTCGATCGCTTCATATGTTACGACGGCGTCGGCCATACGATTGCGCTGTTGGAGTATGTGGTACTAAATTTTAGTACCTAACAAGGGCCAAGGGGAAGACGACGACTGACGTAACCATGTGATGGTCTTTGTCGTCGTAGATTATGAAAGTGCGCGTGGAACATACGCAGTACGTTGGTCACTTCAACCTTTACATGTCATTATATTGTGCATATATTCACCGAAATTTGGACTTTTGGCCAAATACCTTTCGAATCCATTGGATCCTATTTAATCTTGTACACACTATACTATACAACGAACAGTATATATATGGTTTTGCCAAAGAAGTCAAACGATTGTCTTTCGACATTTGATTACTAGTATTCTGCCGATGGCTCCAGTTTCGAATCGATTTGACAATACAAGTACTTAGTTATGGTGCTTTCAACCTAAATTTGGTGCACGACGTCAAATCCACCTGTAGTCGTCGTTTTACTTGAACTGAATATACTCACAGTGACTCCTGTAAGATATACGTCAAAGAAAAAGGTTCAACTGTGAGAAATCGAGAAGTTTGGCAAATAGACCCACGTGCAATTTGATTGGTCGAAAGGTCTTCCTTCGAGAATTTCATTGGCTACTTGGGCATTTTGACATCGAATTCTTACCAATATCAATAACGTTATGATAAGAGACCCGGGTGTGGTCGTGCCTGTGGTTATCGGCCTCCACCAACTGGCCAAGAACAGCGTCAAGGGCCTTTCCCTGCTCCAGCAAGCCATCTTTCAGATCAACAACCACACAAGTGGTATGTCTGGCATGTTCGAGTTCTATATATATATATATATATATATAGACCATTACAAGGATAATGATATTTTGAACATGTGGACTTATTTGTGTCAGCTGAGATAGCTCAGACAACGCCGTTGAGTGAGCTGCCCATGAGTCCGCCGCCGCTGGTCAAAGGCTGCTTGCAACAGACCCTTTGTACGTTTATGACGTCCACCAACACGGACTTGAAGCGCTGCGTGAGCGAATTTCTCTTTACATTGTGCCGCCACAACGGTACTCGCTCTCTCTCATCTTATCCATGGTGTCAAGATTTATGATCAAGATTTATGTGTCCACAGTTTTATTAGGAGTTTCCATCTTGTCCATATATAATATTTGATAAGACTTTGATATTTTTTGTCTTTTTTTTGCATATTCATATCGAATCTCGCGACAGATGCACAACTGATATATATATTTTAATATTGATCCGTAGCTCTTGAATTCACCCAGCGCACGGGCCTCGGCAATGCCGTCGCCCTCTTGCGCTTGAAAGGCATCATGTAGTAGTAGTATTACTAGTAGTACTAGATACGAATATGCTCCAAGCATGCCATAAAGCACGTCAATCAAGATACATCCACAGATGCAAACACCAACGGTGACAGAGACGAATGCTAGTAGTTTACTCCTCGTCGTTGTTGTTGTTACTAGTATTACTACACTACTATACATCGCAAAGGACACTAAAACTCGTACATATTCACACTCTTCACGTGATTCATGGTTTGGGCTTAAACATTGTACAGTACACTAACTACAGTAGACAGCATCCGAGATGTGCAGCACGTGGTAGTTGCGCTTTCCCACGCGCACAAGCACCGCCCTGCCCTCGATCACTTGGCTCGCTTCGATGACGGCAGCGTCCGAGTCGACGCGGACGTTGTTGATGTACACGCCGCCGGCTTTGATCAGTCGTCGGCCTTCCGCTACCATAAACAGCGTCACAGATATTCTGGTGTTTACATTCTAAACTGGAGCGGCATGGAGAATGAATCGACACAACCACAAATATATATGTACAGAAGAATTGAGCCAATCAGATTGCAGTAAACCATCGTCAACGTCAAATTAGTGTGTGACTTCAATTAGTGTGATACCAATCACCACAGGACACACGTTTTTACATACAAATAATCACTCCGTACAATGAATCGGTCGATAGATGTGTCGTTTCAGCACAAAAGTAGTCCAAATTGACTGTAAAAGGACAATATTATCACTTTTCTGTCATACATGTATGCCCATCAAATCATTTGTATGACGTTTGGCATTTACCTTTGGTTGGCACTGCACGAATCAAAGCCAGCACGTCCACCACTCGCTTGCCTCGGACAAGCTCCAACGCCAAACTCGACCTATCAGTTATTTTAATCTTTTGGCAATATATATATATATATATGTTGAGATTGCAACCGTGGGGCATCGATGGCCAAGATGTCGACGGCATCCACCCCGTCCAGTGACCCGCCAAAAAGCACTTTGGCGGCCACCTGCGCAGCTTTCAGCGCGACTTCTCCATGGATCATCCTCGTCGTATGTTCTACATACACATGATAACGGTTCAAATGGATTCAAAATATCCAATTCTGGGTTAAAAAGTGCCTAATTTGTATGAAAAAACGTCAAAATTAGTATGATTTTTTTTTGTATTGTCGATAAACTTTCTTCAAATGTCCCAATGTTCCATGGTTCAATCGAGCACAACAAGAGTGTCGAGACATCTGATTGGCTTATATCCACTTTCCGGTAGAAATTGATATAGTAGCCAATCAGCGACAAGTAATTTCGGAATGACCAATACGAATAATGATTGGTTCGGTCGGCGAGATTCAACGGGGTCCGGAAATTCATACCAAAAAGATCAAAAACACACTATAATTGGTGTAGAAATATTCCCAAATTCGATCAGACATACCGGCGAGGATTTGCTGGGCGTGGCGTTTCTCTGGGGCGGCAGAATGGGTGGCCACAATCGTGTCAATCTCGTCCATATCGAGTAATGTAAACGTTTTCAGCAACGTCCCAACGTCGGCGTCGTCCGTACGGATGAAAAACTGGTAAAAGTCATACTACCCACGACACCAAACATCGGTCAGTCGTCGTCTATAGCGCTGGTTTCCGTCCAAATATAAACTAACACAAGGACACAACAAGCAGACCCTACCACGGATGTCTTGGCAGCGTCCAGCCAGACGGCGTTGCCGGCAGATTTGCCAAACTTGTCGCCGTTTGCAGTCGTCAGGAGGGGCACGGTGACCCCGTACACTTCGTGCCCGTCGGTCTTTCGAACGAGATCGCAGCCAGACACGATGTTGCCCCACTGGTCGCTCCCTCCGACCTGCACGAGCACATTGTGGTGCCGCCGCAAGTGGACAAAGTCAAATGCCTGGAACAACTGGTACGAAAACTCGAGGAAGCTCAAGCCGGATTCAGCGTCGAGGCGCCGCTTGACGCTGTCCCGCGCAAGCATGGCGTTGACCCGGGCGAACGCCCCGCACTCGCGCATCCAGTCGATCACTGACATGTGCCCGTGCCATGTCATATTGTTGGCCACTTCCGCGCCGACCTATCAAGATATGGGGTCGTGTCCGTTGGTTGCAATATGGACACGATGATACCTTGGGGCAGTCAAAGTCGAGCACGTTTTTCAAACTGTCGACCAAGTGGCGCGCGTTCGCGGCGACCGCGTCCGCGGTCAACATGACGCGCTCGTCGGACCGCATGCTCGGGTCGCCAATCATGCCCGTGGCGCCACCGACCTACGAAGCGTGAGATAGGGAAGCATTGTCGCTCGATGGTGTGTAGTACCAGCAAGATAGGCTTAACTCCGGCCAGCTGAAAGTGGCGCAGTGCCATGACAGTCACCAAGTTGCCCACGTGCAACGACGACGCCGTGGGGTCAAAGCCGCAATACACACCAACTGCTTTCACCGACGAAGGGTTGGCTTGATGCTTGGCCACTGCCGCATCCAGCACGGACGTTGCGTGTTCATGGGTCAGTCCAGCCAGGAGTCCGCGACTCCGAAGTGCCGCCAGCGCTCGACTCATGACAACCTGCGGCGATACAAAAAATGACGCGATCCCATTGGCTTTAAAGGAATGGACTAGGATTGGTTAATATTATTAGCCTTTCAGCCAATTACAAAGATCACTGTCAGTGTGCGCTACTATTCATGTGGCGCACACTAGTGGAAAAAGTTTGACCAATAAAACATTCGGATTAACGAAGGGTTGCAAATGGACCCTTGTGATTGGACGGTTATTTGATACTACATGATTTAAGGCTTTTGTGTTGTGGTTCCCGTCAGATCAAACATTTCGATCCTGACTCCGCGCCAGACGAATAGACCCAGTCATATATATATATCTTGGCATTACAGGTAGCAATACGATGACTTCAGTGACCACATGCAGTTAACAGTGTAACAATGCCGCTTAGAAGCAGTAAGACCATAGTTGTTGACAACAACTATGGGCACGTGACTGGTGCCATTCCCAACATGCCACAGGTCAGCACACACACAGTCTCTAGGGTCTCCTCGCCGCCGCCAGCTCACCTTCCAGCCTCGCATGTGATGCCAATGCGACGAGGGAAGCCATGCTGCTGGCTCGTCACCGCCACAGCCACAGTGTGTTACACGGAGTGCTGGCCTGAAACAGGCGCTTTGGTGTTTGTGGTTTAATCTGGACTTGGCCTATAATTATATTTCTTCGTTCTATACCTATATTTGTATTGGGTCAATAAAATATGGAATTAAAATACCCACGTCGTGTTCAACACCAGATTTAACTTATCCAATTTACCGCCCTCATTTTCGTATTTCCGACTGGCTATTCACAAGCAAGATGGGATGCGGCCCTTCCAAGTCGCCGCAGCAGCCGTATGTGCATGTACCGGATGCGAACTTCCGCCCCGCACCTGTGACTCCTCGTCAGAACTATGGAGGGACCAACGGCAGCCGTCCTGGAGTTGGCACCACCGGTAGTCGCCAGGGCATCTCCTACCCCGGCGGGTCGACCGCGTCGCGAACGACGACGCGCACCACGTCAAACGGCGGCACCCGCACTACGAATCGATCCACACGTGGTCCGGGCGATCGTATCGTCGGAGGAAACGTGCCCATGAAGATCCACGACGACGTGCATTGCGGCGAGTACGTGGAACTGGAGTCGTTCAAACACGAGTACTGGCTGGACCCGAACGACATTGTACACACCCGCGCGGTGCAAAGCAACTACATGAAGACCGAACTAGGGCATTACCTCGGGCAGCCCGTGCTGATCAAGAGCCTCAATTTCTCCGCATCGTCGGACGACCTCGCCAAGAACAAGAAGGCACTGGTGAGCGAAGTGCGATCCATGACGCGCATTCAGCACCCCAACATCGTCAAGTTCCTCGGTTTCTACATCACGGAAGACCACGGACTGTGCTGCATCTCCGAGTACATGGAGGGCAAAACGCTGCGTCACCTGCTCAACAACAAGCGCCAGTCGCTCTCTTGGCCTAAGGAGAAGATCGCGATTGCCTTGGACATCGCCGCCGCGCTCGTGTACATGCACTCACTCAGCCCGCGCCTCATCCACCGCAACATCAAAGCCGAGAAGGTCCTGTTGACCAACCGCCGCGAAGCCAAGCTCAGCGGCTTTGGCTGCGCCCGCGACCGCACGTACGAAAACACAATGACTGCCGGCGTCGGCGACATCCAGTGGAGCGCGCCGGAACTTCTTCAGGACGGCGAAGACTACGACGAAAAGGTCGACGTGTACTCGTTTGGGGTCGTGCTGACTGAGCTAGACACGCGTGAGATTCCGTTTGCGAACGAGATGGCCGCTATGGCCCGGGCCGAGATCACGATGAAGCTAGTGACGGGTATGCTCCGGCCGGCCCCGTCCGCCGAGTGTCCGCCGTGCATTCGCAAGATCATCCACCAGTGTCTCCAGCATGATGCATCCCTGCGCCCCACGAGCGACCGCGTGCTGCAGCTGCTCCGAGACGCGCGACTCCAATTACTGGACCTCAAATAGATGAGAATTGATTTATATGTTTTGGAGATCGAATGCAAAGCGTTGGTTATTGTCGTGATGGTTGGGGTTTGATTTATACTAGTACGAGGGATGACCACTACTAGTAGTACTATTACGGATACGTGGAGAGGAGTTAAGTTAGTTGTTAGTGTACTGTATGTGTGGGAGTCGTGTGGCCCAACACTGCCATGCAACCGCGCCACATACAAGGACGGCAGAATGTAGTAACGACCGGTAGTTATTACTAGGATCAAATCAACAGGTTGCGATACATAGCGTGCATTGGATGGAGCTAGGATGTACTGAACGTACGTACGGCCACATCACCGAGTGGATCGATTGAATGGAGCGATTGGGCTGAGCCAGTTTGAGCGGCTCCAGCTCCCATGACGCCGCCCATATCACGCCGGCACGGGTCTGCTGAGGCGGCAGCCTGTCAAGTTGGAGTTCGTCCAAACGACATTTGACACGACGGTTTCAAATCCGGATAAAGTTGTTTATTATCCGAAAGAAATCGACCACCTGATATGTTGAATCACGTGACGACCTGGCTAACCCTACTAATACTGTAGTTACTCCGAATACTACGTAAATGTAGTATACGATAAATAGTAACGTTAACTAAAGTTACTGAAAGAATGGGAGACTTGCCAAAACCTCCGCATAGTATTTTGCTAACCGTTTGCAAATGCGACATTTCTCGATTTATAATACCGGTTGCAAATTGCGGAAAAAACCCGTCTCACCACTACATGTCGCTCGCATTTATGCTGCATAATCTAAAATGAACAATTTTACATTATTTTGCAGTTTGTCGACTGATATTAATAGTATTGTGAATGAAGGTCGTCATCATGATTAAAAATGAGGTTTATCCGGATGAGAAATATAGAGTACTACAAAAAGGGCAGTCCCCGAATTGGCTTAAGGGGATGCAGACAAACACCAAATCCGCTGAGCTTGGCTCTTGACGCTCTTGATCAGCACGGGCTGATGGAGGTAGTGCATCACACACCCCATATACGACGAAATGATGACCCCCGGCATATGGGGGACATCCAGTGGAGTGCGCCGGAACTGCTCCTGGAAGACTGCGACGAAAACATCGACGTACACTCCTTTGGGGTGGTGCTGACGGAATTGGACACGCGCGAGGTCCTGTTTGCCGCGGAAATGGTGGCGATGCCGCGCGCCGAAGAAATGATGAAGCTGTTCACACGTGGTGCGGCCGGCCATGTCCGCTGAGTATCTGGAACATGACGTTTCCGTGCGCCCCACGAGTGAGCGCGCGCGTGCTGCTACGGCTGTGGACCCATGTCGGAACTTACCCGACAAGGAATTTCGCTACGTTAGGACCGCACGAGTAAGTTGATGGAAGGACGACATTTGAGTACAGTAACGTTGCTGCAATTTGTTGCACGGTTTCAAATCCGGATAATAATCGTTACTATTAATACTTGAAGTATTAATAGAATCCGAGAGGATCCTACAGTATCCGAATTCCGGATACCGGTATTATGACCTGATTACAATTCGAGTGACGACACCTCATGGAACCGATCGCTGCAGGAGGACGGCCGGGTGCCGTGCCGGGGCGAACAAAGATATGGGCGATATTCCTTGGCTTCTGGATGGTCAACTTGACCTAGATCGCTCCTTGGTCTCACACGCGTACGTGTAGGTGGCGGCGACGTGTCGCATGGGGTACATGGCCGGGTTGTTCGAGGTGCAAGGTACAGCCATGTCGTCATCGGTACACAAGGACTTGCGTGTGTCGCCAGACACGATGACGTTCATCGTTTACAGCTCCATGTGGGAAGAAGGCAACTACCCGGCGCGGATGGAGGCCATTGAGAACACATGGGCGTCGCATCTGCCGCGCTGGTTCGCCGTGCAGACCAAGACCCCGTCGTTCCACATCTCTTCTTCGTCCAAACGACACTCCAAGCGGACCTTGCTCGTGCCACCCGCTCGGGATATGGACACTCCGATTAAGTTTGCGCTCGAAACCGTCTACAATGACCAGCACCAGTACAACTGGATCTACCTCGCCGCGGACTCGTCCTACGTGCTGCCTTCGAACTTGGTGCATCTCGTGCAAGGACTCGACCCTTCCGAGCCGCACTACTTGGGCCATCCGCTACAGCTCCCGACATCCGGACCGTACTCTTGGGCTACGCTCGACCACTTGATATTCAACTCCATGGCGGGCATCCTCCTCAGCCGCGCCGCCGTCGACTTGTACCTGGAAGCGTTGCGTCTCGGATGCAAAAGTCGCTGCGTCGAGTGTGGAGAAGACCTAACGATTGCATTTTGCCTACGAGAACAAGGCGTGGAGGCCGTGGATACGCGGGACCCCGTCCATTTTGGCCACACATTTCACATCTTCCAACCGGGCAGCGTCGTGGGCAACCCCCGCGTAAACGGAAGCTACGACTACACCCCCGACAACTGTGACTGGTTCCAGCTGTACTCGCTGTGGCCTATTCACATGAGCCTCGACTGCTGCGGATCGTACACGGCCATGTTCCAGTACGTGAATGCCGACGAGATCTACGCCATCCACAGCCTGCTCATGGACGTCAAGCCGCACGTCCCAACCTCGTCGCAGGACATCACAGACACCCAACTCGTCGAGTTGATCTTAGAGCATGGCAAGGAAATCGACGAACTGTTCCCGTCGTATGTCCACCCAACCTACTGGAAAGTCCGGCGACTACTGCTCCATCAAGTGCGGCTCTTTCACATGGGCCAGCGCGATGAAGAGAACGATGGCGCGGCAGTCGTTCAAGTCCGACCTATTCAAGATGATGCCAAAGCGAGCGCGGGAAGCCACGTCGTGCTACATCAAGAAGCACACGAGAGGCGAGGAAAAGTAGTAGCAGCCAAGACACGTACTACCATGTAAGGGGAAGTTCCACGTAGTAGTTTTCAGAAATAGCATGAGCCAATCAAAATCGATTTACCTCTTTTTTCACGATTTCAAAAAAGACGTCAACACGTAAAAAAGTAGGAAAATGGATAGAAACTCGAAAATGCATTGTAGCCAATCAGCGACAAGTAATTTCGGATTGACAGTACACTATTTGAAGTCATACACTAATTTGACTTTGTTGATGGTTTGCTGCAATCTGATTGGCTAAATTCTTCTTCTGTATTCGGCATGTCACTCGAGTTTAGAATAACCACACTACAATTGCAGGGATGGATGGCTATGTTGGCATTGAAACCCTCCCTCCCTTCATAGCTTTGTGACTACTCGTGTGTTCTACATAGAAATTACGACGTGAATCGGAAACTATCAAGCCATATTATTATTATTGGTCGTTCTGGTAGGTTTCGCCATAACGTTATATAACGTTACTCCCATTTGTATATCGATACCACGATAGTGATTATAACAACGATCAAGACCTAAACCTAGTAAGTTACTATTAATACTTACGCATAAATACTAGTAAGCTTGCTCCAGCTTATTACGTAACGCAAACATGATGTTGGTTATATACAGTATTTTAGGATCGACCGCTTAACTACTAACAAACTTAGCATTGAGCGAAACGGATGTCGACTTGATTGCAATACAGTAGGTCTGTGGCATGCATGCTAGCTGGAAGGAAAATGGGATGCCGTCACCGCCGGCCAGTCGAGGACCCACGAGTCCTCTGCGACATCGTTTTCGTACATGAGTTTAACCCGCAGCAACACGAGCGTGGAACGAGTCGAGTCGAAGCAAGCGGTCCACTCGACCTTGTTCGGCTCGCTTATGGCCAAGAGAGGCAAGTACTCCAATTCCGTGGGGGCTGATTGAATGGGGTGTTGGAGGCGGTGGTTCAACTGGCTTCGCCACAGCCGCACGGTGCGGGCTGTGACAGAGTACGACGACGTCGGGCCGTTCTTGTGGCACGAATGCAGCACAAACAGGGTGGGGTCCGTATCAGTCGAGTCGTTCAACGGAGGGGGGCGAGTCACCTACACACAACAACGACCGAAAACGAATGTGTTGTTAAAGCCAGGGAAGGACCAGATTGATGATATAAATATATATATATATATTACGATGGATGTTTTATATATTACCTTGGCGTACGACCGGGTAAAGTCGTCGAGGTGGTCCATATCCATGAAAAACCAGTCGGTTAACGGGTCACGCGAAGGCAGCGGCGCCAGCGGCGGGTTCTGAAACGCCACGTCCAAACTGGTCACTTGACCCAACGCGTTTTCAAACGTGTAGCGAACAATTGCTGGGTGCAACAGCAACTTGGTCACGAACGCGCTACAAACATCGTAATCATAAAGGTTAATATATATATATATTGTCAAAATCGATTCGAAACTGGAGCCCTCAGCAGAATAATCGAATGTCGAAAGCGAATCGAGTTAAGAATATCCTAAGCCAATCAAATCACGTTCTAGTGAATTTCTGCCAATCCAAACGTTTGACTCGTGCATTGGGCAAAACCATATATATATATATATACTAGTATACTAATAGTTGTATATAGTATAGTTTGTACAAGCTTAAATTGGATCAAATGGATTCAAATGCTATTTGGCGAAATGACGCACAAGTCCAAATTTGGGTGAAATGCACAATATATACTAGTATATATATAGTTTGTGTATGTTTAGTACTGGTAGGCTAGTAAGGCATAGCGAAATGAATATACAATCGTTCGTCATACCATCAAGCATATATATAAAATATAGACATGTATAAAACACATACATGTATCGATAGAAACAATCAAGGTCCACCATTGGAATATATATATATATATATATACCGATGACTCCATTGGCCGTGTTTGTTGGGGGCGGGGAATCGAGCAGTCACTTGAACCTTGTCCACGCCGCCCTTGGGGATTAAGTACGTGAGCACGTCGTTCGAGTGACCGTTGAGCTCGACTTGGTCAGCAGCTACCCACGTGTGGCCGTGGTCTAGACTTAAGGTCGCCTTCACCTCTACAAGTGTCAACGCCACCGCAGATACACCAGAAGAGGGCGAAGAATACGCGGCCAGGGCGGCGGCCGCACTCGTCGCATGCGACGCGGTTGCGATGAGCAGGCGTTCGGCTTGGTCCACAAAGATCTGCTGATCGCGCACCATGGTGAGGATGATATGTCGTTCGTCAGTTAAAAGCGGCTGAGATGACGGGGAAGTGGACATTTGGGAGGGTGAAGGGTTGGGGGACGGCATCGCAGATGTGTCGACTAGAAGCAGGTGCACGGTGAACAAGTCGTGGCTAGATAACCAAGACAGGGCAGAAGTATGGATGAGTCCAGGATATAAATATATATATATATATATATATACATATATTGAATTATTGTATCATCACGCCATAAGTGAATATTTTTTCATACATAGAGTATATATATATATATATATGGATTGGACGCAATAGTATAATACTGTACTTGTATGGTCGCAGGTCGGAATTGGCTACCACGGGTTTGATAGCTTTGACACGCAATGGTAGGTCTCCGGACGACTGAAACGTGGGCAAGGGATCGCATGCCACTACCACCAACACCCACGCGGTCGTCTTGATATCACAAATATATATATATTACCAAAAACGTAATAGTATCAGTGGGACGTACAAAAGAGTTGGGGTGGAATGCGGCGAAAGGATTGGATGGACAGAGGCGGCGACGGGAACAAGGACGAGTCTGTGGACGGATAGAGGTCATGCAGGTCCGTGTCGTTGTCAAAAACGGTGATGATGGATCGAGACGCATCGGCAGAGTCTCCATGCACATGGAGCTCCTACAACAATGCATGTGAGGATGGAATATGCAATCAATCAATCGTGAAAGGTACGCGAATGAACCTTGACGTTGGGTGTTGGCGCAGTGGGAGTATGCACGGAAATGCGGAAGCACGAGCCATTCGCCGGAAGCGAAGCGCGCGTCACCTGGACGGACCAGCCAAGGCCGTCGGCGGTGATGGCTTTGTTCCATGTGTCGTTGATCAGCGTGGACACGTTTGTAGCTATCAGGACGACGGTCGTGTCGTTGTTGGGGTCGGAGGGTGGAAGGGGCAACACGTTGAGATCGATAATCACGCCGTCTTGGGTCGCCCACACGGCCACAGATTCGTTGTCGCGAAGGATTCCCACGTGTCCTGCCAACGTCGCCCCAATGTCGGCGCCGTCCGACTTGGCCAACCGTCACATCGTGCTGTTGCACGCGCAACCACGTGTCGGAACCTTGAAGAATTGTGCGGTAGTGCCCCAGACGATTGATGTACGGGAATCGGTCGTGGTGAGCTTTTGCATGTGACCCTTTCGTGCATCCACTTGATGGAAACGGCGTGTACGACGTCAAGCTCATCCCGCAGCAAGCCAGTTCACAGGACCATGAATGGTACGTGTACGAGATGGCAGGATGGTAATCGCATGATCCAGACACATTGTCTTTCTCGGCGTAGTCATGTTCGCATTGCACGCATTGCTGGATCGCATGCGTGTCGTCCGCGTCGTCGATTGTGTTGACAAGAATTGCCATGTCTGAATATGCTCTCTGGCAACTTGAAGGAAGCTCGTTATCCGAACAACCATTATCCGGCCTTTTATCCGGAAATTATGATATCCGGATTTTCCCGCTCGGTTTCGCGCGGGCGGGAGTTGAAAATGGAGTTCGAGGCCGACGACGATGACGAATGGGTGTGGCCGAATGAGCTCAAGGAAGCGCGGCTGATGGAAGGAATCCTACGATGCCAAGTGTGTGGGGAGTTTCTCAGTGGTCCGGTGCTGTTGCGGGAATGCCGACATTCGTTTTGCTCCGAGTGTGTGCGGAAGCATTTGCTGGCGCGCGGCACGAACGGGTGCTGTCCCGAGTGTAAATGTGCTTGTTCGTCGAGCGATTTGATCCCGAATCGACCGCTCGAGCAGCTCGTCGGGTTCTTTCGTGCGCTCAAGCCCAAAGTCCTTCACTTGGCATCAACCTCCCAAGGAAGTGGTGATGGCGCTACTCTGGCCTCGTTGAGCACCTCCGACCTGACCGACACTGCTACTGCGTCCACATCCACGGACATCACCGCGCGTATGCCCACGACATCATACAACTTTCTGAAGGACAGTCAAATTCGACAGCTTTTGAAATCGGCGGGGCTCCTGGCCATCCTTCCAACCTCCAAAGACAACATGATCACATGCCACAAAGAGGTACTAGTACTAACTAGTAGTAGTACTACTACTGTACTTCGAGTGCATACATATATCGACATCTCTTGCATGCATGGTATAGTACACGATGCTATGGAATGCACAGCTTGACACGATAAACCCCAAGAATGCGAGCCAGGTCCGCGCCGAAGTCGTGACCAAGTTTCGTCAAAGGCAGCACGAAACAGCCGCCAAGGCGTCCACGAGACGGTCCTTAGGCCTCCGTCCCGACGACCCCATCGAGAAAGCCATCACAAGGACGTCGGCGCTGAACGACAACTTCCGAAAACTGGCCCAGCAAGTCAAAGCACAGAAAGCCAACGCCGCTACCACCCAGCCCAATCCGTCGGCAGCATCGCCATCGACAGCTTCCCCAGCTAAAACACCGTCCAAGGCACCTGAGGTATCTCCACAACAAGATGTTGGCGGTGACGTGGCACGCAGCTACATAGTCGATGGGACAGACCGCAATCTCATGCCCAATGGAGATCTGCGCTTCTTGCCGCGAGAACTCCCGCCCGCAACACCAGCCGCGACGACGACAGCAGCAGCAGGACCGTGGCGACACTTGTATTCCAACACGTTGAGCAAACCAATATTTGTCCACAGCAGCACCGCGCAGGTCACAGACATCCCTCCACCAGCGTTTGCTTCAATGACAAAGCCGCCGCCGATCAAACGGCCGATGGAACTCCCGACGAAATGGTCTTGTGCACGATGTACCCTCGAGAACGAGAGTCATGTGGACACATGTGAGGCTTGCGGCGCGCCTACGACGAGGCCAGCGCGGCCAAAGCGGTCACGACAGAGCAAGCTGTCCTTGTAATCATTCGCAAGTCAGGTTTAAAATAATGACTTGGTAGGTAATATTATTGATAGCATTCGAATTTTAATAATTTTCGTTCGATATCAATATTGAACCCAAGTCATATTTAAATACAGTCTATATAAATATCCGAAACAGGATCGTGTCATACATTCGACACTGTACATGATGTACGTACGACATATGTACGTCCAGATCGTATCCGGATGGCGCTCTTTTTATGCGGATCATTGCACTTTGGCGCCAATACTTAGTACAGGAACAGGCAGCGACTACGATGCCGACAGGCCCGACGGACACCATCTTCGAGCGCGAAGACGACGAGGAGACGTATGGAGACGGCGATGAAAATGCACATCGTGATCGAGCGCGGAGCCTGGAAGACTTGGACTTGTCCGGCGACGAGATGGCTGACCTGCACAAGGAAGGGTCGGACGCGGCGGCGAAACGCACGTTGGACCCCAACATGTTGAACGAATTGCTGCTCGTGTGTTCGAATCTGGGCGTCATGACGGAGACCGAAGACGGTGGCACGATGTTCACTCGGGGCGAGGATTGCGAGGAATGGGTCCACGATTTGCAGCGCGCAATTCGACGGGATCATGCGACGTACCGTCTCGTGGGCAAGACGCTGGGGCGGTGGAAGATCCTGCAGAAGAAGCTTCTTCCGCTTCTGATCAACCATCAAAACGACTGGTGAGGTTTCCTTCTTTGTCGTCGTCGTCTTAGTCCTTGCATGACGCCACGTACAGGTCGTTGGTGTTTTCGATCCTCAAGGTGCTCGTCATGTTGACGATGAAACCCACCAACGAATCGGACAACATTGCGATTCAGTTGAGCTACTTGCGAGGGTACAAACATGCGTTCCTTCAGCACGGCGTGATCCAAGTGCTCATGGCCATCCTCGTGGAACCGTTGTCCCGCGAAGGCTCGTCGCGCACGTCGCAGGTCCGCCCCCCCGCCCATCTCGACAATCGACATGTCATGTGCTTATTCCGATTTCTGTAGGACTACTTAAACATGGAACTGGTGCTGACCCTGTTTCGCAACCTGCTCGCGATCCCGAACGCAGACAGTCGCGTGCTCACGTCCGCTACAAATTACTTGTCTCGCCTGCAAGAGGACTTGATTTGCATCTTGCACGACGAAAACGTGTTTGACATGCTGCTGCTGTTTGCCGAAGTACGTGTGCATGTCCACCAAGCTGCAGTTATGAGGCCGCTGCTTGGGTGGTGGTGTGGAGATTTGCTTTCGTTTCATATTGCAGTGCTGTTGTACCTAGATATGTAGATCCCCACCATGGAATGTAGGTTTCGATGGTCACATTAACTCTAGATAGTGATATATTGTGCATTTAGCCAAAATGGTGGTGTTTTTGTGCTAATTCACCAAAAATTCATTGTCTTTTGGTGTGTAAAACGTATATCGATCGCCTGGCACACTAATTTCAGTACTACACTAATTCGATGTGGAATGGACAACGCGAGCATTTGATTGGCCCGTTGATTCTTGGTGTGGGTTTTCATTGGTCGGTATTTGATGACAATGCGTCCATGTGATTGGCTGGTTTGAAATCGACCTCATGTTTCATCAATCTAACCATGGAAAATCGGGTGGTCATATTGTCGATTTGATAGTACAAATTTGGGGAGGGGGTGCAATCGAATCGCGCCGATCCACAATCGATCTGATTGGTTGTTGAATTTCATTGAGAAGGTTTTGATTGGCTAATAATTTTGAACGCATCTGAGGTAGCCAATCAAATCGATTTAAATTCCAACGAGAAATCACGAAATTTCACTCGAAAGCACAATATGTATATATGTATGATCATTTATGGCCCCCACCCATCCCTGGCTTATTTAACCACACTATAATGTACCAAACGTGAGCATACTGTATGCGATAGGATATCGAGGCGGCCGAAAACCGCGAATGGAACTTGCTTGTGATGGAAATGCTCGACTTGGTGGTTCAAACCACCACCCCCAAGCAGTTGGTCGCGTCGATCGCTTCTTCGACTTCTGACGACAAAGTTGTGGTTGCCCCCGTCGTCGTTGCTACTACTAGTACTACTACTACGCCATCGCTACTAACGCAGCTCCACCAACAACACAAAACCACATACAACCGACACTCCAACTTTGGCGGCATGCTCGTGCTGAACGGGGTCATGGGCCGGAAGACAGTCGTCACTGACTTCTCCAAAACCGGCGACCAAGTCATCCCCCAGGCCCACCGCAAGCCGCCGCGCCAACAGGCCCGCAAGCGTCACGGCATTAACGACATTAGCGAAGTGTTTGGGTCGAATACCACGTGCGCGGTGGACGGCGCGTCGGCGTAAGACATGCATGGCCTTGCTCGTCATGATGTTAAAGTGTGTATGATGGATGTTGTTCCTGTGTTCTCTCGATGCGTTTGGTTCTATTTACAGTAGCTATGGACAACTGTCGGGCAAGGAATTTGCTAGATTGAAATCTCACTTGCACGAGTGAAAAAGAGTGAGATATATATATATTGTGCTTTCGAGTGACATTTCGTGTTGTGGTTTCTCGTTGGAATTTCAATCGATTTGATTGGCTTCTTCAGATGAGCTCAAAATTATTAACCAATCAAAACCTTCTCAATGCAATTCAACAACCAATCAGATCGATTGTGGATCGGTTTGGTCGGCGCGATTCGATTGCACCCCCTCCCGAAATTTATACTATCAAATCGACAATCATGCAGCCATCTATTTTTTCATCATCTCTCATATACTTGTATCATTAGCCTTGGCACGGCTCTTCGCTACGTGTGCGACTCGTTGCTAAGCAAGTGCTACACGTCGTTGACGACATCTCTCAAGAACGAGTTCCGTCGAGGCAGCGCCAAGTTGCTGCCGAACGACCGACTGCTGTACTTTCACTTAATTTGGTTTCTCACGGCATACCATCGCGCCAAGGGGCCACACCTGAGCAAGTTGCACACCCACGCGGTGCTCGCTTACGAAGCCAAGAAAGCGCTCGGGTTCCAAACGGATGGACTGGATGCATCGCTGGCTGTGGAGGCGCCCCCGCCGATGGTTTCGTACGATCAGAAGGCGATTCTATCGACATTGGACATGTTTTCATTCAATTTCGTGCTCCAGTCGATTGAGGTGTGTGCGACGTTGCGTCGTTACCTCGTATCGATGGTTTATATCCTGACTATAAAGTATTAGAGTTTTGCCGAGGTCAAGAACCACCATGCGATGATGTTGGCGGTCAAGTTGCTCGCGGAAATGATCGCCATGCTGGTATGCACGCACATTTCTGATGTTTTCACGTGTTTAGTTGGGGATTGTCCATGCACTATATAGTATTTTCAAATTATTCGTCCAACACATATATATGTTGGACGAATTATACCAATATTATATATATATATAAATGTTGGACGAATTATACCAATATTATATATATATATGTTGGACGAATTATACCAATATTATATATATATGTTGGACGAATTATACCGATATTATATATATATCTTGGACGAATTATACCAATATATATATTATATATATATATGTTGGTTATGTTGATATGTATGCGATGATGTTAATTTTAGTTGTGGCGTAGACGGACCTGAGCACAAGCGACGACATCCGACTCCAGCGCATTGGTCATTCTTTGCAGCACAAGTTGTTTTACGAGCGTGACTTTTTGGGTATTTGAACTCAGTTGAACATTGTCGCACATTTCGTTGTGGTATATGTAGATCGGTTGCCCATCTTGATCAAGTCGTGGATTCCGACCGCGTTCAACTTTGAGTACGCCACGAACGTCGTCACATTGACCCACGTACGTAACAACCGCATTGGATGATCGTTTAGGATGCAATTATACTTCATGTCATGAAAAAAAATATATATATGCAATTATATTTCATGTCATGAGGATATATATATATATTCTGGTGATTTTTCAAGGCCAATCATGCCGTGTCTTGTGTATGTATGTCGTTCTAATGTTTTATAAATATGTGTGTAGTTGGTGCTAAAGATGCTGGAATCCCAAGGCGACCACTTGAAAGTGTTGCAAAAGCGGCGGCATGGACAAGCCAAGTAAGTATATATATATATATGACAATTGTCTACTAAATAAATATGATGATGTTGCTTAGAAAACCTAAGTCCAAGGACGACGAGAACGAGTCCGAAGAGGAGACGGATCGGTTGATTGAGCAGGAAATGCGGCGCAAGGAGGTCCAGTTCGACTCGAAAAAGTACTTTGGATCGATGGTCACCCATGAAACCATCCAGTTGTACTGCTACGTGCTGCACCAATACAAGACCAACACCGCCAAAGTCAACCATTACGTGTACGCCTACTTCTTCCGCGTCCAGCAGTTCCACGTACGTCCATCCGTCCATCGATCGATCGGTTGGTGGCTTTTGTGTTTACAAAAGTGCTTCTTTATGGGGATGCAATGAACATATCATACTGTGTGACAGAGGATCATATCATATGCAAACGTGTTTAGAAAGAGAGCATAGTTGGAATGCGTGCGTACATATATATATATATATAATCTACCTTGGCTGTTTTGTATGTGTGTTGGTGGCTCGACCACTACGTATGTCCCCACACGTCGAAATAAATATACTTCATTGCCATAATGCGCATATATTATTGATTTGGTACGAAATATTTCCGGACCCCGTTCAATCGCATCAAACCGATCACGAATCGCTCCCATTGGTCATCCATCTGAAAATACTATTCGCTGATTGGCTACATTATGACTTTTTTTCTTTTTACTTTGGAAAAGACCCAATGAAATGTCGTTTTACGAATTGCTCAAACTTGGGATATTTGTAGCAAATTCATGATATATACATATATATATATACTAGTTTGAGTGGCAAGGACGTGACTGAAATAGGATTGAATTGTGTGGTTAAGGAGGTTGATTTGTATAGGCAATTGAAGACGGCACGATGGAGCCGATGCTGTTCAATATCCACGTGCTCCTAGTGTTCAACAAGATGCTCCAAGACACGGCAACCACGGGTCGATCCCAAACGTTTCGTCCGTTTGTCGAGTTTATTCGGTATTTCTCTACTACTTGTCGACTGCTTGATCATATATATATATACTATTATATATATATACTAACTACTACAGACAACGAAGGATTTTAAGCCACACCGAAGTTTATATGTGATCAGTTGGTTTGATTTGTGATTGAAATCGAATTTCGAAGTATATAGGCCAATCAGAGTAGAATATGTAGAATTTACTTGGATTATTCAAAGTGTGGCTTCAAATCCTTCGTTGTCTGTATATATATATATATATATACTAACTATTCCATATATACATATACTAGTAGTACATTTATAGTGCTTTCCACACTGCCATTTAACTCTATATGAATATATGTATCTATAGGACGATCATTCGGAATTTCTTTGCGCTGGCCGACACCAACCACTTGGTTTTCGTCGAGTCGCTAATCCGGCACTCGTATGCGCCTCGAACATGTGCGCAGATCCAAAACAAATACAAGTCAATGGCCATGGGCAGCAAGGACGCCATATCTGTTGGTCAAGATGACAACAACGACAACAAGGAGCTTCGAAAGTACCTTCCGGGGAACTTTGACCTGGACGGGGAGGCCGAGTTCGATGGCGGAGTCGCGTCGTTTGGCGTGATGGCACCAGCATCTTCATCCGCCGATGTGGCCCTTGCCGGCGCTTCTGCCCCATCCACGAAATCCTCCAAGAACGCCGTTCGAAAGAAGCGCGACAACACCAAGATGTGGAGCAAGGTCGAAGATCGGTATCTGGGCAAAATGTACCACAAGTACAGGCACCTGCCGTCTGTGTTTGAAGTGATTTCGTACGAAGACATGTTTCAAGACCGAGATCGGACGCCCGACCAGATTGAACGCCGAGTGAAACATCTCAAACTGCACAAACTGCACGAGTACGACGTGTCATCCGACTCTGACGACAAACAAGCAGATAAACCATGGGACAAAGGCGACGATAGCAGCGACGACGACGGCGGCAACACATCAGGCAAGCCGTCGGTGGAACGGGGGGCGACGACTCTAGGCACGCCAATAGAACGCCCGGTGGTACGGTCGAGGCGGCGGCGGCGGTTGGTTCGCCACGCCGCGTCGAACGACAAGGACGAGAGCAACTCGGACGATGACTTGGCCATGTTGACTGGAGCGTCATCATCGAAAAAAGCGGCAAATGTACCTGCAAACAAGAAGCAAAAGACCGACGGAGGAGAAGAAGGTGATGCTGATGTCCCATTGGGGACCACCCTCTCCCCCTTATTGAAGCAAAAGTCGACGACTCGGTTGATTCGAACCAATCACGACTCGGACGACGACGACGACGACGACCTGGACGAACTCATGGCGGCGTCTCGACGAGCCCAAGTATTGTCTGAGGAGAGGGTGACCCCCGAGTCCCCCAAGCGCCGACGGGGAAGCGACGATGACGTGGCAGATGATTTCTCGAGCTCGAAACGCAGGCGCCCCCACGAAGAAAGCGAACCATCGACAGCAGATGTAGGATCAACCACCCACGACCAACCAATGGATGACGAGCAAAGCGAAGTGCGCGGGGCGATCGAACAGAGCGAGGACTACACGTTTGACCAGAGCATCGACATGTAGTAGTTAGTCTGTACTAGTTCGCAGCTAGCTCCACATCATAGAGTATACTCGTACTAGTACTTAGTATCTGTGGTATATAATATACAGTATATAGCCAGTATATAGCCATCATCGTACGACAAGTCTTGTGCTTTGAATGTGGTTTTGAAACTGTGGGATGATACATGGATGCGCACGAGACCCTGCTAAGTTTAGACGCAAGTGGAAGCACGGACACCGCCCGCCCGTCGATTGTGTTTCCATCGCCAGGGAACGACCATAATACAGAGACAGGAAGAGGCGATTGAGTTGGCATGACCAGCGACACCCACGACAATGCCGACGACGAAGGCGTGGAGCTGCTGCAACGCGCACGATTGCTCGTACAAGCTGCCTCCAACTTGCCCGATTTCAGCACGCTGTTTAGCAAACGGAATCCCCCCGAAGAGGATAACGGAGAGGCCAGTTCAGGACTACCGGTAGACTCGTCATATCCCCACCACGAGTCTGGGGCAAAGCCCCCCGTCGTCGTCGCAGCCCCAAAGAAGTCGAAAAAGAAGAAGCCCCCCGTCACCGATTCGAATAACGACCAGCATCATCACACATTCACGTACGTATGTCGCTTGTATCATTGAAAGGATGGACGCAGTAGGGGGTTTATGCGTGATGTGAAGGTTGATGGAATCTATTATATCTCCCCAGATATCACGACTTGTGTGCGAGATATCCTTCTCCATCTATTTACATAGATAGCACTCTCATCATGGTCACATGATGCATATGCAATATGTTTTAGACATGTTTGTAGCTCCAACGCCGACGAAGCCACCGCGAAAACTGCTCAACACAAGCAAGCTTCATCGTCGTCGTCGCAGCCAGAACACCCACAACATTCGGCTTTTACAAGTAAACCAGACGGCGGCGACGATGCAGCAACGACATTGGGGAAGCAGCAGCGCAAAGCAAAGAAAAAGGCTCCAACCAAGCCATGTCCAGAGGTTGTAGCCGAAGTGGACTCGTCCGAAAAGCTCGCCGCGCAGGCCCTTGCACGAAAATACGCCCAAGAGCGCGCCGCGGCCAGAGTCGCCTCGAAATTGCGAGAGAAGTTGGCGGAAAAGGACAGGGAAGAGCAGTCGCACGTGGCGTGCGTCCACGAGTTTTACGAAACGTTAGACGACAAGGAGCAGCGGCTCAAAGGCGATCGCATCCGGGCCAAAGAACGGCTCGTCAAGGCAAAACATGCCAAAGAGTTGGAAAAACAAATGGCTACCAATCTGCCGGGGGGGAATAATACCCCGCACGCCGCCCCCCTCTCGGCCGACCAACTTGAAAAGTTTCAACGACAAACTAAAGAGCGACTAGTCAAGTACGAGTCCTTCTACTATGACTACGATCACTACTACTACTCGTAGTAGTCGATTTCGTATATGAGGAGGGATATAGAAGGGATGAAGCGTAATCTTGAATGTGGCTGGTTGTTGGTCATGGTGGTGGGTGGTAGGGCCAAGGAGGCGAAGCGACAGGCCGAGTTGCTCCAACTGGCTAAACTAAAGCAAGAAGAAGAGGACAAAGCCAGACACTTGGCGGACGAGGCGGCGGCGGCCGACGACACGAAAAGGCGCGCCGACCAAGTGCGTCGGGAAACCAAACGGCGGCTCAAGGCCATGCAAGCCCACAAGGAAGATATTGAACGGTATGGTGGAGATCTGCTAGATATATATATATACTTGATGTATATATAGTCAATATATATATTTATATTGACCTGATTGAGTAATATTATACGTGGGGTTTTCTGTACAACGTTTAGAAAGGAACTTGAGCTGCGGCAGCAAGGGCTGGACAAATACAAGCACCACAAGGACGAAATGGAACGGGTGGCCAAGGGGGGAGGAGGAGGAGGCCTTTCTTCAGTGTCCAAACCTGGCAAGTCAAAACAACCGCTAGACGACGACAGGAAGGTTCTAAGCATCGACAAGGACGAAGTTGAGGCTACTGTTCCATTGCACGATGAGGGAGGACGGGTCCCTCATCACAGCAGTAGAACCTCCGACAACAACGACACGATCGCCGATTCAAATGGTGGGTTTCTCGTCGTCTAAAGTGGTGGTGATAGTGACGGGGGGGGAGGGCTGTTGTAGAACCGGACAGATTGGAAGGTCACGAGAACTCGGTCGACGTGTCAGAGCAGAGCCAAGAGCTGCCGCCGTTGGTCGCCCCGTCTGCGGAAACAGCAACTGCGGCACCTTTGAAAAAAATAGGGGGACCGAAGAAAGCGCTGTGGAAGCGGCGGCCGCCGGTGCCCATTCCCACCGCCGACGAGATCGTTCATCGCTCCAAGCAGGCCAATATGGTACGACAGATGGAATTATATTGCCCATAACTGTGTTCAGCCACCAGTGACACACAATCCTGGTGGCGCCCCCCCCCACCCCCGGCATGATTCATATGCCGACCGGATGAAAAGCCGATCGGCCCCCAGCAGTTTGAGTTCCCAGGCCGAGAGACTTGCCAGCGCCACTCGCGAAAGAGCCAAGTAAGGCGAAGGTTATGGGATGATGGGGACGTTGATTCGCATGTATATATCTATCTATGTAGGCAAATGGACAATGCTGCCAAGTAGAAGTGTACTCGACGGAGTAGATAGCACAACCTGAACGAACACATGAGGTCTGGAGCTGGCATTGTTTCTAGCAATTATAACGACACCCAATATACCCATGTCGTAAAGTAGTATTGTAGGCTATTTATTGTACAAGGGGTTGACCTTTTACAAAGGAATGCGCAAGTCCCTGCGGATCTCATCAGCTAATACTATAACCTATCGTGTCTACCAATTGTATTTTTCCATGATTGATTGCCGAAACTAGATACCTAGTACCAATCTACAGGCGATTCCAAACTGTCCATCATGTCTACAATCGTTCGCAATGTAGTATTGTCGATTTGATACATATTTGGGGAGGTGGTGCAATCGAATCGCGCCGACCAAACCGATCCACAATCGATCTGATTGGTTGAATTTCATTGGGAAGGTTTTGATTGGCTAATAATTTGGAGCTCATCTGAGGTAGCCAATCAAATCGATTTAAATTCCAACGAGAAACCACTCGAAAGCACAATAACATTCATACTTTTCGTTGGTGGGCGAGGCCATCACGTTGTGCATGGCGGCCCCAACCTTCCCCCTTGCACAGATATATCTGTGTACACGGTCGTAGCCTGATCCTATTTCCCAATATATCGATGGAACTCCGCGCTTTTATCGAAATTTCAAAGTGTCGATGCCCCATACACTCAAATATGTCGCGTGTTACATCGAGCAGAGCCCCACGTCGATTGTCGTCCACACGAACGCAAATCTGCAAAACCAATAGGATGTCGTAGGTAGGACAAAACATGCGATCACTTCCCGCTAACCGTTGTGAGCAGAACGTTACGATTACCAAAGTGGCGAAATTTACGAATAACGTTGACTTACACAATAAGCTTATATTATTTCTTGTCAATCAAAAAATCCGCTCAATACGTTTGCAGGGTCATTCACGATTCAAGATATCCCCAACGCCCAAGTTCTTTCGAAGTAGTGAACCCCCCGCAACACCCCATGCTCAAATGAATCCCCCTAACTATTACTAGTAGTGCAAAGTAACAACCAAAAGTCGAGGACACTCCGTCGAGGGGGGGAGGGTTAACGCACTACGTTTACAAAAGATATTTGTAACGTTACAGTGGTTTTCGTCAACTGTATGTAGATAGGGGTCATTGGTCGAGTATTCGCGAGTTGCTTCAGTCCAAAGTTGCGTCGGCGCTGGTACCACCGCCTTCGTCCTTTTATAACAATATCATGATATCATGACGAATACGTCGAGTGTTGGACAGACCAAAACCAGGGTTTGATCTCAGCACCAACGTGGCAGAAGCGTCCATGCGGCATTGTCGTACGAGCGGGTCCATTTGCGCCACGAAGGTTTCTGCTTGTTTGATTCGGGGGTGATTGATCCGGGGCAACGAAATGGTGTACGATGTCGCCCCCCCCTTGGCCGAGATGCCATCGACCAGCGCAAGGGATGAAGCGGGGTTAAAGTCAAAGTGGCGCCATTGTCGCTGCTAGGGGTCTCTGCAGTTGCCGCTTGACGATCGAGTGCTTCCCCGAAAGCCACACCGAAGTTGGTCTGAATATTGCTGTCCTTAACCAATCAGATTCATGGCTTTGTCAAAATAATCAAAGTTGGCCAATCAGACTTCAAGATTTCGAATCTACTTCGGTCAAATTGTGGCTTAAATTTCCTCGTTCACTGGAATACGTGAAGGTACATGTATTAATGGAAGATACACACATAGTACTATAACGTTAGCGGAAAAGGTATGTCACTACGTACGACTGTACGAAGTATGTAGTTGACGTACAATATGTCGACCTACAATATGGTATTCCTTGTGGGACACATGAGGCCGAAGGTGGCATACGTTGACACAAGCAACAAGACTGATGAAATCTGGATACATTGTTCTCGTACCACAGAGGCGATAAAGGGCCGTAGCGTGATGACCTAGCAACCCGTCGGAGTTGTCAGTTTGGCCCTACTTTCGCGTTGCATCTACTTTGTAGTATGTCTTAGCAAGTTCGTTAGCAACCAAGTGTCGCCATTGCAAGTCCCACCTTGAGCCGCTCTTTGTGTATTTATACCCAGAAACACGTGGATACTCTCAGGGGTACTGTACGTACCTCTACGGTACAGGTAGCTCGTCCTTTATTGAGGGAATTGCTTATATAGTGGTTTTGCTAATCTAAAGTACCCTGAGCCAGCAGTTCACCACTCCACAAGCCTAGCCACCCCCATGACTCTTCGAACCTGCTGCACACAGTTGTCTTCACATGTTGATCGTCTACCATATCGAAGCCAGCTTGCAATTTGTCGTGTAATATCGTGATGGGGCAGCTCGAAGGGTCACTGACGACCAAGATGGGACAACACATTCCATATAACAGAATACCTCGAATTATTCCACCAGATGTGGCTTGCTAGCATTACCGGTACATGTCATTTTAGATATATTCTGGTCCTCGAGTCATGGACGCGTTGTTTGACGGCGCCGCTGCCCTCACCGCCACCATGGCTTCACCCGCCCCGGCCACCTCGGCAGCAGAAAGCCAACATCACACGCCTCAGTGCTTCTTTAACGGGTGCTCACATCCAGCTCGCCCTGGATCTGTCAAATGTGCGTTCCACCGCAAGAAAGGAACGTGCATGGGCCCCGGTTGTCGCAACCAAGTGTACGCGCGCGGGCGGTGTGTGCTTCATGGCGCCCGGAAGCCATGCACGCATCCTGGGGGGTGCAACGGGTTCGCTCGGAGTCGGGGGTTGTGCAGTCGACACAGTCGGGGTGCAGATGAGGGGACTTCAAGTCCAGACCGCGTCAGTGGAGGCAAGAGCCTGGCGCCCCCTCGAACTCGCCACACATCCCGTTCTTCGTCATCTGCCCAACACTGCAAGATATCGCCAACCACCCAAGTGCTTCTCACTCAAGTGGACCCTAAGGCCCGATCGTGCTTGGATGCGCTTTTGCAGCTGCACGGTCAGCATCCGTCCGTAGCCTCTTCCACTCCCCGTCACTACCGCTCCGTCGCGCCTTTGCTGCCACTTCGCGACGTACCGTTCGCCTACACCCCCAACCTCCCCAAACTACCCTCCATTCACACTTGGTTCGCGCCTTGCATAATGTAGCCCTCTCGACTCTAGTACTATAGGACAGTAATTAATTCAGCAACATGCATATACTAGTGTACACCGGCTTATGGAGATCAATCGCATCGTCACAGCTCACTGCTGGCTATGTTTTCAATGCTGCTGAAGGAGCTGCAGTAGTGAGTGACCTCAAATCGGGCGTCCAACTTTCATCAAGCACCGTTCTGCACCAAACAAACAAAGATGGAGGTGGAACCACATGGACTCGAGACATGTACGACAACCAAGAGGTAAGAATGCATGTCACTAATAATACTAAGTCGTACTCGACGTTTGATTGGTCAACCAGTCGAAACGCACCGTACTTTTGACTTTGCCGTACGAATACAGAGTAATAATTAATGTACGGACCAGCAAGAGGATTGCCGAGGACAAGAAAGGCTTTGTGGCTGGGCACGACCGACGTTTCTCCTGTGGAATGAAGAGAAGAGTACTATATAGTAAGTTACTATGTACTGGTAGCAAATATGTTTTCAACATGATGGACAAGTACTATGGTACCGGTAGCAAATATGTTTTCTACAATGATGGAATTATCTCATGGAAAACGGCGTTCATGCTATGCTGTAGCTGCTATGTACAGTCAGTCCATTGAACGTAAAAGTTGCCGACTACAATAATGTATTCATTCGGATATCCAGCGGCTGGGCGGTTGTGTGGAGCGTAAACGTCCAGTTCAATTGCCATGCGAACTTGTTTCGGAATGCTCGGCTTCGTTCGAACTACTGGTAGCATACTGGTCCCATAAACGGTTAAAACCGTTTTTAAGTGCTTTTTCGGGTCGAAATTCCAGCCGCAATTGAGTTTAGCTTCATATGAAACGATTCCCCCGCCTCGGCTGTGATAGACAGAACGGCATGCAGCCTCCCCCGCCGACATAATCTTGCCTTGGCTCATACAGTAGCGAGTAGAATTCCATTCATGCACCCAAAATCACAGTAAAGGCTTTGGTGAAATATGAATTTAGCCAATCAAACGTGCTGAATGGCAAAATGTACAATTGGATTGGCTAAAAACAATTTCAATCTTTCAGTGAGCGACACCCAAGGTACGTACGTAACCGTCGATATGGTTTCCAAACACTTTTTTTCCGTCGACGTGGTTGTCAGCATTTCACTGTTGTGCCATGCAACCACATCCACGTGCGTCGATGTCACGCCTTAACCTTGCTGAATTCCAGCGCGGTGGAGAATGGACTGAAGCTCGGACGCCGCCGCCATCGCAGGCCTCGTCGTCGCCGCTATCCCTTTCCCGCACCTCTACATCGCGCCTGCCTTTCCTTCGTATTGCTTCTATGGGCGACCATCACCGCCGAACACATCATAAAGCACTCGTGTTTGTGTTCATTCTACTTCTTGGTATCATCGGGGGTCCCTTGAACTACGCCTCCAAGCGGTACTGTACTACCACCTTCTTGTGTGTCGTGTGAGGAATCTTCAACGAACGACTTGTAGTGCCATCCAAGCCCTTCTCGACCTACGCAATCGCATAGCCACGTCCACGGACTCTGTCGCATGGAACGGCGTCCTTTGGGTTGCTTACTCCATCGCGTTGCTCTTCTTCGCAATCTTGTGGACCAAGCTCTCCCCGTCCGCCGTCGGTAAACCAACCACCCCGACTGATTCCATCCTCACGTTCGTGTCTCATGCCACCGTCCGTAGGCTCGGGTGTGTCGCAGATGAAAGTGGTGCTCACAGGCGTCGACCCCAACCTGTACCTGCCAGGCTACTTCTCCTTGTCGACCCTTGTCGCCAAGATAGGCGGGATCGTATTTTGCAACGCCGCCGGGCTGGTCGTCGGCACCGAAGGCGCGTGGACCCACCTCATGTCTATCCTCACCCACCAGCTGCTTCGCCTTCCATGCTTTGCTCCCCTCCAAGCCAAGCCGTCCACACGGCTGCAGCTGCTCGCGGCGGCGTCCGCCGTTGCCGTCTCGTCTGCGTTTGCATCGCCCCTCGGCGGGGTCCTCTTCTCCATCGAAGTCACGGCCACGTACTACCTCATTTCCAACTACATGAAGGCGTTTGTTGGAGCTCTTGGCGCCGCCATCGTCGTGCAGGTCACAACTACTACCATCGTTCAAGGCCATCCATCTATCTATAAAATCGAGTTTCCATCGGCCGCGGCGCCCATTATCAACATCCCATTGGCCATCCCGCTGGGTACCAAAGCTGCTAGCTCTGTGTTTCTACATTGATAGCTGTGTTTTAGGGTCTCATATCGTGTTTTACTTCCTTGCTTAGGGGTGTTCCTGGGGCTATTGTCAGCGCTACTCATCCGCATCGTCCGGCTCCTCTCGGACAAGCGGACGGCGTGGCGGAAGTCGTCGTCGACTGTCGTCCGGGTACTTGTGACGTGGTTCGACCCTCTCTGCGTGGTGGTGCTCACGTCCGTGCTCTCGTTTTCCCCGTCCGCCCCGTACATCTCCCCGCCGGACCTCCCCCGCTTCTACATGTCTGCCAACGCATCATCCATATCCAACGCTGTGGTCGATGGATTCGTTCCTGTTGTGCTCCTTCCGTTGGCCATCACCCTCGCCGTGCCGACTGGCGTGGGGCTTCCGACGTTTGTGATGGGGGCGGCGCTTGGTCGTGTCTACGGCTCGCTGCTCACATCGGCCCTGCCAGACTGGAACCTCCTCCCGCAAGCGTATGCCCTCATCGGCGCCGCGTCCATGACGGGCGCGTCCACCCGCACCGTGTCCACTGCCGTCATCGCCTTAGAAACATCTGCTAGCCTCGCGTACATGCTGCCGATCTTTGCTGCCACGCTCGTAGCGATTGAAACGTCGAGGGCATTTGCGACACAGTCGGTTTACGATGCCACGGTGAATGACCTGCCGTACTTGCCGTGCTTGGACTTTGCCGACGATACTACGACCGCGGACGACATCAAGGAGCCCCACGTCATATTTGTCACTAGAAAACCCACACTCGTGAGTATTCTGGTTGCCCTAAACCGGATGCCGGGGCACGACATTCCCGTGGTCGAGTCGGAAGCCAACCGGATGCTCCTCGGACGGATCTCGTCCAGGGCGCTGTGTCGCGTCGTCGCGCGGTATTACGACGCTGCGGACCTTGGTACGAATATATATATATATATATATATATATATATATATATATATATATATATCCAACAACAATATTGTGGATTCGGTACAAATTTCCAGACCCTGTCAAATTGAATCGACGCTATTGGCTAATCCAATTTTGAGTGGATTTGATTGGCTCTTAACAAGTATATTCAACTAATCCGAACTCCAGCGTGATTCAATATTGATTTGACAAAATACGCCAAGTTTGGAAGTTTATAGCGAATTCACAATACATATATGTGTATATAAGTTTATAGCGAATTCACAATATATATATGTGTATATAAGTTTATAGCGAATTCACAATATATATATGTGTATATAAGTTTTTAGCGAATTCACAATATATATATTGTGTACAACTCAATGGATATCGATGTAGGTGACCACCGCGCCGACTGTGGCCTGGACGACGGCGAGTGTCTGTCCCCCACGGCGGATCCAGACATGACCGCCGACAAGTCCACATGGACGTCCATCAAGTCTGCCGTCACAAGCTTGAACCATCGCGATCCGATGTATGGGAATTCTGTGGACCGATTGTACTGCCGCGCGTTGCCGCCGCCGCCGCCACCCCCCTCGTCGGACCTTCCCACGGCACGTGCAGAAATGGGTAGTGGATTGAATGCCGCGAATATCATTGCGCTGCTGAGCCAGCGGTGGAGCGCCGATAAGAAGGAGCTGCTGCGGTTCGCCACGACCAAACTGCCCGCGTCGGCCGTGCAGGCGCTGCCGATTTCTGTCTCGAGCAAGACCCTTCTCGAGGACATCCACATGATGTTTCTCATGCTGCGGCTGGACCACTGCTTTGTGACCAACCGCGGCGCTCTGGTGGGCGTCGTGACTACCAACGCTGTGATTAACGCCAGCCGAAGAGGCAGCACCCACAACCAAGACCATAACCGGGCCAATGCAGTTTAGACTTGCGTTTATGCTTGAAATAGACGACCCAAGTTTGTGAATGTAATATTATTGACACATTCACACATACTGCGGAGTACATACCAAATTTTACGCCAATAAGTTAGTTGTACCGGTAGGTACTAAAGATGATAAAATATAGTCATATAGGAAAAGGGTTCTTTATGGGGAATATGAGATGTGCTGATAAAGCTCACCATTGTAGGAACGAACGCGTGATGTAGCAGAAGGCAGGCAAGAGAACGGGAGTGGTGGATTTCAAGCAACGAATAAAGACTCGGTTTAGAACACGTCCGACCTGCGCGGAATAGTCTATTATTCTTGTTTCATGACTAAGTAACTTAGGTTCCCCTTCCTTCTCAGACAATATATATATATATACTGTACTATTACTAGTAAATATATTGTGGATTCGGTACAACTTTCCAGACCCCGTCGAATCGAATCTCGCCACCGAATCGAATCACGAATCGACGCTATTGGCTAATCCATTTTTGAACGGGTGATTTGATTGGCCCTTACAGAAAGGACAAGTATATTCAACCAATCAAAACTCCCGCGTGATTCAATATTGATTCGACGAATTCACAATATGTATATGTGTGTCGACGAGTCCATAGTGTTTTTCTACAGTGTACATGTAACGTTAGGGGACGCTTCAAGCTCTTAGCGATGGGCGACGGTGACGGGGCGGTTCGGCTGTCGGCGTTGCTTTAGCGCCGCCGCGAGGCTACACAATTGTGAGCAACTTTACCAGCAAGTCACCCCACATAGTTGTATTTTGTTTACCAGAGGAGGGGGTTGAACGTTTTGACGACAATGTCTGGGCGGGACGACACTGGCAGAAGGCACAGTTTGCGGCACGGCAGCCACTTGTCCGTCATGACGTCGATGGGCGCGCCGAGCTTTGTGCCAGCCTTCTTGGTCAGCCCCGCGAGCACTCGGCTTGGGATGGCGTTGGAGATGATATCTCGGGGGAACTGCGCGCCGATGCTTTCGATCACATGGTTGTCGAGGACGTTGAACACCATGCGCACGGGGGGAAGGCCGCGGTCGTTCTCGCCGCAGACGACCCAGTCGTCGCCGTTTCGCGTGAGTGTGCGGAGTGTTTGCTTCCACCCGTTCGTGGTCGGGTCTACCCAAGGGATGGAACTGGTGCAAATGGAATTGCAGAGAAGTACACGACAAAAAAACGACAACCGCTGAAACATTTGTCATGAAAGACACACATGTATATGGACAGGCTTGATTGTATAGCGTTCACATTGTAATGATTGTGGCCGACATTGAAGCTGCGTTCACCATAGGGTCGAAACAACGACATGTAACACATGGTCATGCACATATTTACATTTTAGTATTTGAAAAAGATAAGTGCATATATACAATATATATATATAAATATATATACGTTAATATATGTCGAGCAAGAGACCGAAAAGGATATACGGTGCTCCCACACATACACATAACTGAATACGTCGTCACATCGTCACACAATCACCCCCCCCCAACATTGTAAATCAACCAAGCCCCGAAAATAAATATCCCCCTTTCGCCCCTTGCATGCAAACACACAATCGTGTGGTCCTTTCTGCCATCAAATAGTGCTGTACCGTAGTTGGCCACCCGCTGAAACCGGGCGCGGGCAGTGTCCAGAAACACTCGCTGGTCGCGCTCGCCGTATCGATCGCGGTTGAGCACCGGCGTGTGCCACCGCCCGGTGAGCTCGACCTTGTGCTCCATAGGTCGGGTGCCGGTCTTCTTCTGCTTCCACACGTACTCGAATGTATTGTCTCCGTGAAGGACCAGCGTGTACCCGATGCTGGCAATGTCGTCGTCGTTCATTAAGAATGCCGCCACCGAGTTGTCCACGACGGGGGGATGTGGTGTGGGACACGGCGTCGACAGGTCCGGCGACAACGGGGTTCCATCGGCATCCTCCACGGGGGGTACGCAGTCCGCCAGCCCCTCGTCATCGGGGGGGGCATCGTCCGGAAGACTGGATGCCGGCGGTTTTGGAAAGTGGTCGATGACCCCTCCACTGTCATGGTCGTCGTGGTCGTCGTTAAGGGGGTAAATACTGGAATGCAGTGGCTACAGAATCATTGAATAGTTGTGTCGTAAATGGACATACAATTGACGCCCCTGATTCTTTTATCTCTAAAAATGAATCAGGGGCGTCAATTGTATGTGAAGTACTACCTGATTGTTGGCATCGTGAATGTCCTCAGTGGTCCGAGCGGAAGGCGGGCACGAGGCAGGGGGCGTCGGTTGCGCCGTCGACGACTTGTCGGCTTCCCATACGTACACCCCAGGAAGGTACACGTACCCTTTTTTGGAAGCTGATGTGGACGCGGCGTTGTTCCAGTTTATTTTCGTATCGGCAACGCGAACGAGATCCTCAATCGATGCTTCGATGACGCTCTTGATGGATTGAAGGTCCAGGGGCATTGTTGTTGTGTTTGTATAAACTTGTAAGGGTCTGGAGTCGTCGTCTGCACCGTGTGGTAGATGTGGTGGAGTCTACCTGGAGCTACAAGCAGCAGGGACAACTGGTTGTTTGGTGTCGACACAATCAATTTTGAAACCGTTCTCAACTGCCATAATAATCGTCGTCTGAAACGGTGATTCGCCTTTCGTCATGGCCGATGACGGCGGCGATGGGTATGTGTTCCACATGAAAAGTGTCGCCCAGGACGATAACGACGAAGACGACGGAGGTGACGATATTGGTGACATTGCTGGGCTATTAAGTCAGGCCGGTGCTATTACGGACAACGCCATTGCCAGTGGCCTGTTGAGTCATGATGCAACTAGCCAGCGACCATCCACTCTGGTCCTCACTCCACCAAGTGATGCTACGACACCAACCGCCTGCTCAACCCTCGACCACCGCGAAGTCATTTCGTTTTCGCCAACGAAACAAGTCGAGGTGTCCGACCAGGGCCTACGGGGGCCAGACGTCGTAGTCTCTGCCTCGTTCGTTGGTCGGGTCAGTGACCACGAACGATCCATCCTGACTAACACTAACAACGGTCACCACAGCCCACCCAAAGTACTCCCAACATCCGCCTCATCTGCGACCATCGTTGATGAGAATGCTGTCATATCTACCGTTTGCCACCAAGGGGTTAAAGTGCAAATTGACGCCGACACACGAACCTATAAGGGTCCCAACGACCCGACAACACATGCAAGCAGTACGTCTCCATTCTTGCCGCAGACATCCATGGCAACCCCTCCTTCTTCGTCGTTGAATGCCCCCCAACCATCTTCGTCCACAAACACCGCTATGACTCGCCCCCTCCTTCCTCAACAGCATCGACGGGACCCCGTCGCCATCCACACCGTCTCCTCGCGATCGTCGTGTTCGACCGGCACGGCTCACTGCAAAGTCGCGTACATAACAGCGTTGCGTCAATTGGCGGCCAAGAAGGACAAAACAGGGGCCCCTTCCGCTTCTACCAGTCAACACACAACACTAAACACCGCGCCGTCCGAATCTCACTGGTCGGTGGACACCGCCGTGAACCAGTTGGTTCAACAAGTGCACGACAGCAGCCGTGATGGAAATGCCGTGACCCCCGCAGTCAAATCGGAGAACAACATCGCATTAGGTATTGACCTTCTTTGTATATCATACGAAAGAAGGATAAAGCTGTCGATGTAGCAGTTAACAAGTTGTCGAAACCCACGAAGAAGAACCCAAAGTCCAAACAACGGGCGTTTGCGACCGTGGAAGACGCTCGAGAGTGCCGGTTTCACCCGAAAAAGTCTCAGGCCAGCGTCCGAGCAATGCAAAATCCAGCATGTGGCTACGATTTTGTATCGCGAACCACCGATAACGACAAGGATTTTATTGGACGCATGGATGCCGCAGAACTGAATCGGCAAAAGGTAACTCCGTTGCCATGTGTGAAGTTCCCATGTGTTTAATCACCTACATGTGCCCCCTAGCGCCTGGAAACTACTCGCGGTGAAGAAGCGTACAACGTTCGACAGGTAACTACAGTACTTGGCTTTGTTCGTCGCGACCATTATATTGAAATTTGACGGACCGTTGTCATACTGCGTTGTCGTGATGCCACGTCATAAGCTAAACGCAACGGATCCACGATTAGAATAAAAAACAATGCCCCAAGTGTGGAATGGTTCAATCGTATGCTGAATATCGCGACAAGAAGAAGCGGTGCACTTTCTGCGGCATCCCGTTCGTGTTGCCCAAGGTACAGTATGATCCAACTACCATCTACATAATATATCTCTCTATATTTGATTAACACCCGCCTCATTCCACGTGAAGAGTTTCATATCATACTATCACGTAGTAAAGGATATTTTGTACTACTGAACATGCGGCTGAGGTCTGTGTTGTGGGGGGGTAGGCGTGGGGCGATGTGGGGCGTTCGTTCCTCGAGCGTATGGAGGAATGGGGCCAGCACCACGAAGCGAACCAGCTCAAGATCCGGCATGCTGTCACCCTCCTGGAAACCAACGGCGGGGGAAAGAGCTCGCGGCAAAAGGTGCTCGAAAAACGGCTGGCAACAAGGCACACGGACGACCCGCTGGCATTTATCCACGAGTACCTTCGACTGAAACAGACCCAACCAACCAGGAAAACCAACGGACAGCGACGGATTCAAGTCCCTGCGAATCTACAGCAGAAGATTGTAGAAGCAGCCATCGCTGCAGGTATTCCGTCGCCCGACCAGCACAACAACATCCACGACGACAAGGGCTAACGCGAGAAACAAAAAGTTAATTTAAGAACGACAATTTTGAAACAGACACGAAAGAATAGAGGGGAAACGGTCCCCCTGGTTGAATTCTACTAAAACGTTATGGACATGGAATGAGCGAGGGGCATCTACTGGATGAACTGGCAGGTCCAACCTTGGCGGAGGATGCAAATGTGGCAGCAACGTTGACTTTACATCCCCCCGTCGAAGGAGGAGAAACTGTGGCATCGACGCCACCCATGTTCGTTCCCGTACAGCTGGTCGAGCCATCCAATGGAGCCAAACCGGCAAATACAAACGATCATGACAACAACTCGAAAATCGACACCTCTACTCCACCAACCCCTAAGTTCGTGCCCGTTGAATTGCTCCAAGTGCCCAAGCCAACGCCTCTACAATTCGTTCCAATTGATTTGACGATCGAGTCTACTACAGTGGTGACGGGAGACGTCGAGGTACTGCCTGCCCCAGGCAGAGCTACTGGCGACGTGCTGGAGATGGATCTACCCATGAAAAGCACAACTTTCAGAGCAACTCCGCATGATAAAGCCATGTTAGTGGATGACGTATTGCCAAGTACAATGGACCATGCTATGATCGATGACGCGTTCATTTCAAGGAAACCGTCGGAGGAATCGCTGGAAGGAACGTCACTGGCACCAATCGACGCCCTACCAAGCACCACGCAACAACAAGGGAGCGGCTTCCCCTCGCAACCAAGTCCTCAGCCAACCCCAGTTTCATCGACTAAAGTGTCAAGCGACGAAAAAGAGGGGGGGAATAATGAAGTTGCCCCCCCCAGCCTCCTCAACGACTTCAACAACGCAATTCAAACCACGCCCATGTTTATCCCTGTGGATTTGCTTGACATGCCCAAGGCCACACCTCTGCAGTTCGTGCCCGTCGACGTGACAGCTGAATCGTTGGCCAAGCTTGAGCATGGAAGTCCACTAGACCGAGCATCTGGTAGATTGTCCGATCATTGTACGCCGCAGACCACAGAAACGTCTCGAGCAACTCGACACCAGACAGCCATTTCCGCGGACGAGACGCTTCCACGTACAATGGAAGGCCGCGGTGGTATTCATGATGACGATGACGATGCTGACAGTATAGCGGACGACGACGTTGAGATCGCCGCAATTCTGAAAGAGGCGGCCAGCATCACCGACTTGGCCATCCAACAAGGGCGACTAGAGGCATTTCGAGGAGGATTTGCTTCGTCTAGTTTGCGACAACGTACAGACAACACGTCGTTGCTACCGGCATCCGTCCTTGTTGTAGAGCAACCACCGCAACAACCCATGTTTGTGCCAGTCGATCTTCACACCCCTAAAAGTACAACAGAAACCCCCTTGCTTTATCCGTCCTCAACACAACAACAACTGCTTCGGGTGGACACGAATCAAAGACGAACGCATTCCCAGGACCTCGCTGCCGCACCGTCGTCTCATGCGACCACACCAACCTACAGCGACGAGTCCGGCACCGAGTCCACCCCTTCAACGCCGACGGCCGGAACGCAGGGGGGGAGGACGAGGCAGCGGACCCCCCGCGCCGCCGCGGGAAGACCCACGTCAGACAACATCCAAACGATTTCCACGGTCAAGCGAATCGCCAAACACAACAGCAAGGTCGCCCATATCGTTGCGCATATCCAAAAGAAAGCTGCGGTTGTTCAGTCGCCACCCACTACAACGGCACCCTTGATGATAGCCAAACCCGAACGAGCTACGCCACCACCAGTGGCGGGGAATTCGTCCAAGTCGACACCAACTAACTCGCATGCTTCGAACCGAAAGGCGGTCAGCGCAACTCAATTTGCCAAGCTGAGTGATACCAAACATTGCCGCTTTTACCCACAAAAGTCCAAGGCCAGCGTCGCGGCGATGCGCAATCCAGCGTGTGGTTATGACTTTGTCCATCGAGGGCAAGCTGACGACGACGACGATAACGAAGGGCATGGGTCGTCGGGGAGGGATTTTCTGAATCGTATGGAAGTAGCCGAGCAGAACCGACGCAAGGTATGTCACACGAGTGTCCCCACCCTAGGTAGTGGGTCGTGGGGAGGTAGGTGGTTAATACCTGTCGTGGCTAAGCAAGTTGGTGTAGAAGCTGGACACGACGAGGGGCGAAGAAGCGTACATGTTGCGCCAGGTTGGTCGCGTTGAATCGATCGTTCGTTCGTCCGATCGTGTGTTCGAAACCGTGGTGCGTGCGTAGAACAAAAAAGAGTGTCCCAAGTGTGGCATGGTGCAGTCTTACGCCGAGTACCGGGACAAGAAGAAGCGATGCACGTTTTGCGGCGTGTTGTTTGCTTTGCCCAAGGTACGTACGTACATACGTACACTGATCGATGTATTATTTGTATGGCTCGTACAAACCACAACGCACTAGGTCGTGAAACCGAGGATTAACTGTACATACAATAGGCGTGGGGGGACGTGGGCACGTCGTTCCTACGGCGGATGGAGGATGAGTTGCAGCAACGGGAAATCCACCGCATGGCGTTGCTGAAGATCGTCGTCGCGCACGAAACGTCTCGGGATGTCGTACCAAAGTCCAATATCCGACGCTGCCTCGCCAAGCAACAGCAACTACCCAAGCAACCAGACGTCGAAGTGTTCAACCACGTCATGGCTGCCACCGTGGGCGAGGATGCCTTTGACCCGCCAGCATTCGACTGGTCCGCAACGTAGCTAGCTACTACTACCCGGTAGTTATTGAACTTTGCCGCCTTGAGTGTGGACACGAGTATATCCCCCAGTGCAACACAGCACGCGACCAACGCACAACCCCCATACACACGACTGAATCCCCACCTCAAAGCACACTACAGTAATCATTGTACTACTATGTAGTACGTAGTACTAGTAAGTACTACTATAGAAGTCCACGTGTTTGCAGTTATAATGGACATATGTGATCGTTCGAAGTGGCGATGTGCCCACTATATTTGACACGGGGACCTTGAGCAAGCTAACAATTAGTCAGGTTAGTGTTGTTAGCTATTCCTCTATATATATGTATTTCCATCTATCCATCCATCTTGAATGTCTGCAACGGAGAATATGAGTTGGGGCTTTAAATTAGAAAATCGCACACACTGCTGCCCCACCTTCAAAGGAAGTCGCAAGCAGCCCCCATATCATATGGATGGGGGGGGCTCTCTCGGGGATTGGTTGTTCATATCTGGCATCTCAGCGATGATACCGAGCGTTGGGGCTAGTGGGGGCGACCTCCCGGTACACTCAACTCGTCGTCCAGGTCCTGCCACAGCGTCGGCAAATCCACAGTCGCCGGGTCTCTGACATTCGGCAGCACCGGCGGCACCACTGCGCACGCTTCAAAGCGTCTCCAGAACTCAAACCCGCGCATCATGGCGCCCATTTCCTTGAGAATAAGCGACCGGATGGGGTCTTCGTTCGCCTTGGAGAGCCTCTCGCCAGTGTCTGGGGACCGGCCTGGCGCGTGCAGCTGCGAGTAGTACCCGTACAGCATGTTGTGTTGGAGCCGGTACGACGTGAGCATGACGATCGCGCCAAACTTGTAGCTCAGCGCGACCTTTCGCTTGTCGTTGGCTTTGTTGAAGAAGCCAACCGTGGACTCGACCAACGCCGCGGTCTGCGACAGCGTCGAGATCGAGTCTTTCGACCACTTTGACGCTGTCGCAGAGTCGTTTAACGCCTTGTACATGGCTTTCAGGTCGGACAAGAGCAGCGCCTGCTGCAGAAACTTGGCCGACGCGCGGAGATAGCATACCCCCTGCGCCGAGATGTCGGCGCGGCCGACGCGGTCGCCTTCGTGTTTGAGTGCAATGCCTTCCTTTTGCAGCTTGGAAATATCCCGCCGTACGCGATCCATGTCTGTAACATCGGCGTTGGCAGGGATTTGAAACGACGCCTGCGGACGGGTACGGTCGGCTACCGCCGCCGCTGAGGACGCAACTCGGGGCTTCTTGGCGCACGGCGGTGGTGGCTCCACGTCGGCTCCGTCGCCACCCGAGAGCTGCGGCGGCGCCGGTCGCTTGACTGGACTCTTCTCGGCAGGACTCATGGAATCGGTTACCTTGTCGTCCAAGGCGGAAGCTCCATTTGTCGTCTTTGAATGATGCTTTGAAGTCGACAATGCCGAGGTCGTGGGCGGAGTCACGGTCGAGGACAAGGCGGATTTCGGCACCGAGATCGTGGTTGTTGGAGACGATGACGTGGCCACCGGTGGTAGCGTGGCCGGTGGGTGGCTCGATGAGTTGTTTACGAACGACGTGGAGCCTGTGCTAGTTGCAGAGCTAGTTGCTGGCGACGGGTGCGTCGGGTCGACTTTGGCCTTCTTCGACGACAACGGGCTTTCTTTAGAAGATGAACTACTATTTTTCTTGCTTCGTTTCTTGTCCTTGGTACTGCGCGGCGGCACGGCGCCGACGTCGTCAGGAGATTTGTCTGTGGAAGACGACATGTCTTGCTTGTCGGGCGGCGGCGAGTCTGCCACAAGCACACGCTCCACGCGGCGCTCTCGCAGCGCCTCCCGGAACGCCACATGATCGACGTCATTGAGGTACACGTCCGGTTGGTCTTCAGTGGCATGGCGCAGGTTGAGAAGGCACGTGCGCACGTACACTGCCATCTGCTTGGAATACGACGTCGATGGCCGCACCCGCTTGCGCGCGCGGGCACCAAGGATGGGGTACTGGGGGGTGGGTACAGCCGGCGTATCGTCGTCGTCATCGCTGTCGCTGTCATCGCTACTGCTGCCGCTGCTGCTGCTGCTGCTCACGGACGCATACCCGTCGGAATCTTCGTCGTTTTCCACCGCAGATGGAGGCGGCATGCGCAGCTGCTTTCCCGGGGGACCCGATAGTTGTGGAGCGTCCGAGTCGTTGCCATCGCTGTTGTCACTTGCGTCGCTCGCCGACCCCGCTGTAGACCAGACGACTGTGATGAATGCGGGAGCTATCATGATGAGGATGCGCTCTGCTTACCTTGACGATGAATCAAAGCTGATTCCTTACTCGCATATGCGTACCCCTTCTGAGCTATGCGCGATGCCATGATGTGCCGCGCCGATCTCTGTCCTCGTCGTCGTCGACGTGGTGGTGGTATTGGGTTTTGGGCGATTCGTAGCTCACACCAGAACGAGGGGTAATTTAATTCCCACACCATACAAACCCCAAGTGTTCCCCGAATCCACCAAGCCGTTTTGTATTCTTAGAACACTACTGGGATTGGCTGAAATTCCAACGCAACGCACCAACCCCATCGCAGGTAAATATTAATCTTGAGACATTCTCGTGATAATATTTCGTGCAAATATATATTATCTTTCTTCGTTGGATGACACTGGCGGACACGATGAGCACCTCACCAACTACTGTACTACACCATACTTATCGATCGAATTCGGAGTCATGTCCAGGGGAATACCGGTGCGCGTCTTGATGACGTTAATGGAAGAAAGAACTACGATCTGTACATTTGACTCGTGCATTTCTTTTGACTTGATCTTTGTATGTGATATTTCAAAATACACCCTCAAACCAAATATTGTAGAACATGTGTATTAAATGATAAAGGTTTGGACAGTGCCGCAATATGGCTCGCTCGGTGAATGGAGGCGTAAGCCCAGAAGAGGGATGTGGTATCGACTGCAATACATGACTTATAGATATACTAGTAGGTGTACTAGCCGCGAGCTGTACGGGACTCCAAGAGCGCGCCCCTTGATAGTCTGGCGGTGGCGAGCTTGGTTTGGGTCTCGCACCGAATATCTCGGCCGTTTTAACTATCCAATTGCACCAATCAGCAGATGCGATACACTCAAAAACAATTGAACCAATGAAAAGGCGTACTTCACAAATAGTACAGTACATGTACTTCAAGTACTACAGTAACAGTACAGTACTAACTTTTCGTAGTAGTACTCGGAGTACAGTATATTGTCAAGTCAATTCGAATTTGGCGTGGAGCCCCCAGACAATAGAACGACCAATCAAAACCCAGAATATTTTCAATCAAACTCGTCCAACAGTCGACTATCATGTGTGACTTCAAATAGTGTAATTAGTCGCATAAATTTTACACGCAACATCCAGTATAACGTTACAACAAATGGACTGATGAATTTGTCGAATCCGCCCAAATATATCCATCTATATATATATATATATATATTGGCTGAAAGCACAATATTATTTACAGTTCATACCAGTCCGTCAACATGGATAAAAAACAAACACACCAAACAACCATAATATTCCAAAAAAGCCTTACCACCACCCCTCACTTTCATCGAACCGTTCAAACCGATTTTTATTATTATCTAGACTCAATTCTTTTATTAGTAATCTGGGGTCGCACACGACTCCCGTCTCCATGGCCGGGACTTGAAGATACGCTCCTCCATCAAGTCACGAACGGTGAGCGGCGCCACGTCCGCCGAGCGCGTCGGGTTCAAGCATGCCTCTGGGCGCGCACGCAAAAAGTAGGGCATGGACATGCGTCTGGAGGCTTCGTCGGCGACGACAGTGGCAGGGACGCGGTGCAGCGGCGCCTGGATGAGCCCGTTGGTGAGATACCCGAGGGTTTCGCCGGCAAACACGGAAAAGTGCAACGGCGACGCGTCAGACTCGACGTCGGTCCATAACATGCGGTCAAGGTTCCACATTTGAAGGCCGGGCACGGTCGCACAGGGGGACACGGTCACTAAACCGAGGTCGGCATGCTACATGTAGAGAGAGATAGATATCCACATATGGGTAAACTCGACTAAATATGGACAATGGAATCGATACACAACCAAATAGGTAGCATCGGCAGAATATATATATATTTAGCCAATCAGATGGCTGGACACCCCATCCATCATATACTTCGAATTGGTATGGGGCGAAATTAGTGTGATTACAAACACCACAGGACAACGGAAACAATATTCAGGACAAAGAATCGATCGATCGATTTAGCGATTCAGCACAAAAGTTCGCAAATATTGGGTAAATGGACACTAATACAGTAATTCCCTGTTTGAATACTAGTATATATATATATATTATATATATACGACCACGTCTTTTATCAACAACATCTCGATATATTATATATATACGACCACGTCTTTTATCAACAACATCTCGACTCTGCCTATGTTAAAATACGAACCCATATTCGTTTCCACAGATATATCATCGGTGTGTATTCTTTCTTTATTTAAATAAATCGAAACCCCACAAAAATATATAAATCCCCTACTCAATAACAAATATATAAAAAAGCCATCGTTCACCGAGGCAATGGGGAAAACCAAACAACATACCCCCTTGGGCATTACATATACTACAGTTTGACATAGACTACTACAATGTACACATATATATATATAATATCTTTCAATATATAATATCTTTCAATAGGTCGTAGTCATCTTACCGAGCCACACGACATGTGCAGGTCCATGCGCCGATTGTCCGCTGTATGGACGTCCGCTTTCTTGTTGCGATAGTTGTACACTCGGAGGACCGAGGCCCCATACCGACAGGACGGATCTGTGGCCGTGACGTCGGCGGCGGACGTTGGCGGGGCCGACACGTCGTCCAGAAGTTCGTTAAACACAAAGCTGCGGTCAATGTTGAGGACTGCGCAGACGGCTTCCATGCAGTCTCTGCCGACGGTGTCGAGTACATTGAGAAGTTTGAGCAAGTTGGTGGCAAACTCGGCTTGGTTTGTTTCGTGAAAGTATGGGCGCGGCCAGATTGTGCCGGCGCTTCGCAGCGGATGGCGGAGTTGCAGGTATTCCCGGTTGGGATCGCAGCTGAACCCGACATAGCGACCTTTCGATGCCAACAATGGAGGCAGGGTGGGGTTCTAGATATCACGTTATCGCATGTAATATGACGTTATCAAAGACCACAAGGTCAGTAGATATCCATTGACCAGAATATCATGCATACATGACGTTAGCGTACAACATACTATTGTCAAGTCGATTGTTCGAAATGGGAGTGAAGAGCAGAATCAACAAATCGAAGACAGGCAATCGATTTATTGACCAATCAAAACCCAGATTATTCATCAAGTAGCCAATCAAATTATCCACCCTTCGACCGATGAAACGTCGAATTAGTGTGTGACTTTAATTAGTGTGACACTGAACGACTCGATCGATAGATTTGGCGAATCTGCCCAAAAGTCCAAACATTTTGGGTAAAACGACAATACAAGATAGGAAGAGGACGAAAAGAGAACAACACGAGATGAGTATAACATGTCAGGGGTATATGTATGTATTAATTACCAGAGGTGGCGTCGGTGACCGCCAAAAACATACCAGCGACGACAGTAGCGACGGTTGAGAAGGCTCGTGGTCATCGTCCAGAGGTGTTGAAGCGAGCGTGGCATCCGATGACGTGGCGCTATCTAGTGGCTCGGTGGTATCGACACGCTCGCCCCATCTGTCTGCGCGAGGCAGAGCCAGCTACAGGAACCTCCATGAGTTCAGCCAGCGGGGAAGGAATGAAGGGCCATCAGAACTACTAGTACCTGCGCAGCGAGCCACGTTCGGACTTGTTCCCATGCGTCGAGAGGGATCTGCGCTTGTTCTCGGGTGACTTGTATCCTGGCAAACCCAAAGGTCTTCATCTTGGACACGAACTGGACCTGTGCATGCTGCCGCGCCAACGGGTCGGTGCCGCCGAGGGCGGTGCCGTCGATGGCAAAGAAGGGTGAGGTCTCGTCGGTGGCGGGTGGGATTGGCGTGTTAAGGTTGCTCAATGGACGCACGACCAAAGCATAGTCGAGGATGGGCAGCGGTGCGTCGGGCGACGGTAGCTCTTGCAGCAGTCGAAACACGATCGTGTTGAGGAGGATCAGCGGCATCGCGGGACTGTACGCTTCGAGGACCGGTACGACGGCAAAGACGCTGTGGTCGGACGCGATCCCGAACTGATCCTTGAGCCACAGCTCCAAGTGTAGACACTGCGTGCCTTCGGCCACGGGCACAGGCTCCATCGTCAACGGGAGCTTCAACAATGAATCGACAATCTTTTCGCCGTGAAAGAAGCGAATGCGGAAGTGTTCGCGGGAGGACAGCGACACCACTGCCTTCTTCTCTTCGCTCGTTAACGGCGCCGGCACCTCGGCATCGTCAGGTACACGTGACTCGGTCATCCTTGACGTTTTCTTGTTTGGGCAAGACGCCGATGGGGAGAACCGGCACAAAAAAATGCAAAAAAGAAAATTGGCCAATCAAATGCTCACGATGATTTCTTGTCATTTTTCTACGCCGGAGTAATACACTGCAAATTCTCACGGAAGCATGTGATTGGATAAATTGGGTATTCATACCACCCAATCATACGCTTTCAATTTCATTCGAATATACTTGATTGGTCATAATAAACTATTTTGCTGGCAAGCTCGTGAAACTGGAATAACGTATACTCGTCGAGACTTGGAGCTTGAATCCCGTGTAGACTTGTCGATTCTTGGCACATACAGGTATACACAGTACATCTATAGTACTGTAGTGTACTAGTATGTACTAACGTTATGCGATTGCACGTGGGAATTTAAGCTACACCGAAGTTCGTCTGAATATTTGCTGTTCATAACCAATCAGAATTATCATTTTTCAAAATAGTTGGATTGTCATACTATTAATAGTAGTCTTTGGCCAATCCGATTTCAACATTTAGGTTAATTTTTGGATTCGAAGTCTGTGAAGCTAACAAATGACATTAGAACCGAGTGAGTTTAATTATAAGTTTCACGATCACTCCACATGAAAAATCGAGCCGCCAAACGCCAAACCGAACCGGTCAACAACACAAACCCACCATCGTAAGCTGGCTGGCTCTCACCATTCCCGTGACATTTTTGAAACAACTACCAAACGCATGTTTGCACTTGAATCCAACAATGCACTCGTATATACATTGAACAAACATATACAAATGTTGACTTTTCACATTTATTACAAATATAAACTACAATTTGCATTGCTTATCTCGATTTTATACCTGACATCATCGTGGTGCGTCGTCATGCCATATGTCCTCAAGACAATTCAGCAATTGTTTTGCAATAATCGCTCAGGATTGGCCGGAAGCTGGCGTGGCTTACGAACGAGCGGAGGAATTCGGCAGCATTTCAGCGCCATGATTTGTCCACGCGACTTAACTGGTCAAGAACTCGACCGTGAGTGATGCTCGATCGGTTCAAAGCATCTGCTTTGGGGATGGTGTACTTTCTACCAATAAAACGCGACCTTATGACAATACTCGCTTGCTACTACTGTACTGTTTTCTGTTGGGATAAAATATTGCACCGTGCACTCACTACTGTTCACTTTCCAATCACCTGGCACAACGACCCCACCACTTCAACACCATGTCTGGCCACCATGATCAACAAGTACGAGTACAGGAAACAGAGCCACTCGTCCCGACTACTCTCCACAGCGCGTGCTTCTTCAACGGTTGCATCAACCCAGTTGTCGTCGGCGACAAGTGCGAATTCCACCGCCGCCGCGGCAAATGCTTATCCACCGACTGCCGCAATCAAGTATATGCCCGCCACCTGTGCGTCCGACATGGAGGCAAGCGCTTATGCCAGTTCCCAGGGTGCAGCGCGAACGCTCGCAGCGGCACGTTGTGCTGTCGCCACGGCCTGCGAAGCCGAAAAAAGCAGTGCAGTATTGACGGCTGCACCAAAGTGGCCCACGCCAGGCAACGGTGTGTGCGCCACGGCGGCGGTCGCATGTGCAAAGTCGACGCATGCAATACTCATGCCCGCATCGGAGGGTACTGCTGCCGCCACTCGACCGTTCCATCCTCGCCGCCCACGTCGCCGCGAAAGCAAGAGTTGAATTCGATCGTTGTTGAAGGCGATACATGGGAGATCTCTCCGCGGCCGTTCGATGCGTGGGAAGGCTACTGTATTTTGGACCCGGCGCTTGGGTGCTTTTCCGAAATGGATGCATTCGTCGGCATGGACGACCTACTCTCGGATGTCCAATGTGTGTTTGATGCATGATCATGATCATGATCAATCATCGTCCTCGTCTGTGGAATGTTATAGTAACCAGTCATAGTAACCTATTTTAACTCCGTTGTTTACGGCCTTCCATTCAGTCTATGGAGATTTCCGTCGTGAATATATGATGACTGTACAGTGTCAAAGGCCATCTATCGTCGTGCATGTTTCCAGAGATTTATTTCCCCATCCAGGATTCTACGTCGATTTGTATCCAGTCGACGAATCCTTTGCGCACTGACGATTGCGCGAAGAGTACCTTACAGTACATATATATCCCGTACATAATAAGTCCAAGAAGGACACAACTACGAGCGCGACGGATCTTCGGTTGGCAAAGCCCTGCTCAACTCGATGACGAGAATGGACATGCTACACATCCATAATGCTTGGAACCAAGCTTGTGTCTGCGCGAAGTTGCGGCCGCGATGTGTCAATGAATAATGTCCCCCACCGACTGTCTCGAATATTCTCAGAACGATTGTGTGTCGACTTAAATACGAAATACAAGTAAATTCATCTTTTCTCTATTATTGGAGATTTGCCGTATTATAATTAAGATTAAAGATGCTTGCAAATTGGTAAAGTAGCTGACTACTTTGGTACATAGTCCATTTGTATCCGGTGAGATCCGGATACCATAACGTTCGATTGGCTGTCCCTTTCACTGGATTGACCAATCAAGTTTCACGATACCCGCATGGGTACAAACGGTATCCTAGCAACAATTAAGGTTTGCCGAGTTAATCTGTTGGGAAGTACAAATGCGACATTTCTCAGTTCGGTAAGTACACGATTGTACTATTATACATAGTACTATTATACGTATATGTATGTAATACAAACTTAACTTAGTATTAATTTAAATTCACTTAGCTACGAGCACTAGTAGCTAGCTACTTCACGAAGAATCGATGTCCTTTTTTAGGAGGCAGTTCAGTACAAAGTACTACTTCAAAACATGCCATGAAGCTACAAGTACAATGAGATTGTTGCATTCTACATTTACACTCCATACTTGGGGAAGGGGACATAGATGACACATTTGGTCTACTATTTGGCCTAGAGAGAAGTTGGTCGTGATGCTGCTGCGAGGTACCAAGGGTGCCGTTGTAAATTATGGTCTGTATGTGGATTTCAAGGGAAGTTGGAAGCAGATCTGCAACTAACTGTAAGCTTACACCTCAGCCGTGCTGTCATGCTTCCAAGGTGTAGCTCTGATATCTGTAGCGTAGCTACGATATCACATCTCCGTGACGTACATAGCTAACTAAAACTTGTAGCTACGTGAATTTAAATTAATACAATCGTGTACTTACCGAACGGTTTTGTACTTACCCAACGGATTAACACTCATTTCCCTCCACAAAGCAGTACTGTATGTACTTGTACTCCGGGGTACCGGTACGACGCGGTATACTGTACAGTTACTGTACCCTCAAGGGACTTTCAAGTTTCTCCTATGGTTGGTACCCGTAGATATCCTGTTGTTATCTACGGGTACTACAGTACTCGTTATTTCTCCCTCGCGTACTACAGTATACTACTGCAGAAGTGTCCACCGTCGACAGTACAGTACTGGAATTTACATCCATTAATAACTGTAAGCTCTGAATTTTGGCTGATCATTTCTGACAGTGAGTTTTGGCCAATCAAGTTTACCTTTTTCAAAACGTTCATTTGATTTGTCAAAACAATCGAAGTTCGAAGTTCCCCTTCAACATTTTGGTTCAACTTCGATTCGAGGAAATTTCCTCCATAGTTATTGTTTTCGAAAAAACTTTTTGACATGTGAAGTAAGCTTACAATTATTAATAATACGTACTACTATTATTAATAATAGTAATATTTTGAATTGACTGTGAAGAGTTGAACTGATATGAACCAATCATAGTTTTAGTTTTGGCCGGGAATGGCCAAAAATCTCTCGATTATGATTGGATACACTGTTAGCACCTTCAGTAGTATATATATATACAGTTAAAATAAACTAACATTGAATATATACATTTGCTTTTCGAAAAGCAAAAGCAGGTCGAAAAACACCGTCCTAACGCAAGATAAAAACCCAATATATTATTGACATTTCCAATTGAAGTTAATATTATTTCGTGGTATAACAAGTTTGGAGCACGACCAATGATCACGGTCATCTTCGGTGTACATACACTCTCCTCCTACTCCATAGAAAACCCTGTCGCATCTTGGGATACCACCGCGATTAAATAAGTGAGCATTTCGCTCTTCGATTCGTAGAGGGGCAAGTCGAGTCGGTTGAAGCACGTGTGGGCCCGCGGGTACAGGTGCTCCATCGGACAGAACGACAGCTTGAACGGTTGCACCCGGCCGTCCGTGCTGATCAGTGCCTGCATACATGTATTTAGTTGATTCATACAACGATAGATCGATCAAACATAACGTTGCAAACTGGTATTGTGGTGTGTGTTTATATTCTAAACTGGACGAGCGACATGGAGAATGAATATATCGACACAACCAAATCGACAGAAGAATCATCGGAAGAAGGATATATTTTTAGCCAATCAGATTGCAGGAAACCCTCATCAACGTTGAAGTAGTGTATGACTTGAATTCGTGTGATATACAAATCACCACAGGATAACTTTTGACATACAAAATGCAGTACCAATGAATCGATCGATAGTATATTTGGCGAGTCACCATAAAAGTAGTCCAAATTTTGGGTAAAAGGACAATATTGTATGAATATCAATATGGTCAAGTCGATTCGAATTTGGAGCGAGCAGAAAGCCCAGTCAACAGACAATCGACCAATCAAAACACATACACGAATCAAGCGGCTGCCAATCAAACTTGTTCTTCAACCGTCGAAATCGTGTGGGACTAAGTGAGCTGTGTATGTAGCTTATATCTCTGGCTAATAAAATTTTGTTGTTTAGGATATTATCATCATCAACGAATGAACTCGACGTAGTTCACACCCTTTGTCCACAACAAGCGACTTAGCTTGATTTGATTGGCTAGTACTTTCAACAACAACACGATTTGATTGGTCAGCGATTTCAATCCGTTTTTCTGCTAGCGTCGTGATAGATTTCCCAAATATTCCATACAAAATTCAGTACAAAAAAATGCGACCGACGGAGTGGGTGAGAACCGGCCGGCACACACAACTCTTCAACGCTTGGTGCAACGCACGCAATATATATATTATATATAATATTTTTTATATAATATACATATAATATTTTTTATATATATAATATTTTTATATAATGTACATATAATACATATTTTTATATAATATACATATATTTATATATTATATACATATTATATATATATAATATACATATAAAATATTTATATCGATCGTACCTTGAAGCCTTGCGCGGGCACACGACTACTCCCCGTGACAAATTGCAACAGCTTGGCTCGCTGTTCATTCGACAAATCATGCAAATTGGCCCAGAACCAAGCCACGTTTTGCAGTTCTAACCGCGACGGCGGGGTCACTTCTTGTAAAAATGACACTTGGGCGTGGCGCTGCCAGTCATCGACGTCCACGGTGGGTACTCCTACGATGCGAAATCCCGTGTATTATTGCATAGAAAGTTACTCTAGTCATTCGTACCGCAGAGAAGCAGCTCGAGTTCCTTGTAATCAAACACTTTGAGCAACTCTTCCGGCACGACCGAGTAGAGCGCACCAAGGAGCAGAAGCAATTGATATGAGACGCTGTCCAATATGTGATACTGAAACACCAAGTCCAAGTACGCCGCTTTGTTGACTAATGTCACGGATATACAGTCCCCGCCCGGAGCTAGTGGAATACATTCCACCTCTCTGTGACCCTTTAACGCTTGTCGAGGGATTGTTCGAGTCTAGCATCGTACGTAGTATTATTTGTTTCGAGTTGAATCGAATTCTAGCCAATTAAAATGCACGCACGAGAAATTTCAACCAATCATCGATTAGTATCGTTTGGTCAACATGTTTATCTTTCAATTTGTATACATTCCATAGAAGGCTGACTCCAATTGATTCTCGAATCAACCGGCCAGTCCAACTACAGCGAAAACAAAGGACAATTATTGTGATATTTCGCTATAAACTTTCCAAATTCACAAGTGGTTTTTCTCAAAATATTGAATAATCACGCTGGAGTTCTGATTATGATTGGTTGAATATACTTTTTGTCCTTTTTGCAAGAGCCAATCGAATTCACTCAAAATTGGAGTAGCGATTTCGACTCGTGATCCCTCGGCGACGAGATATTCAACATGATTCTGGAAATATTTGTACCGAATCCACAATATATATTATGCAAATAAATAAATACCACCAGCTGCAAACCCTCGAGATCGATCGGAACCTCTATAAATGTATATCGAGCACGGAAGGCTGCGCGAACAGTAATAATCAAGAGAGAAAGGTCTCCTACCACTGTGAAATCCAACGCGAGCGCTTCAACGTCGGCGGCACTGGTGCACCGTTTGAGCCACACCAAACTCTGATACAGTTCATCGTCAAGGAACTGCAAGTCCGAAAATGAAATCGGTACGCCCAAGATATGCTTCAGCAGCGGTAGGGTCAAATGTACAGGTAATAGTTGTTCTTCAAACAAGGCCTTGCCCACTACGCGCCCCACGAGCGAATAATACTACAACATACGAGTATATAAGGATATATATATATATATATATATATATATGAATTTGCTATATCGTTGCGATTCATAAAAAACCAATCGCCGCGAAATGTCATTGGCTTGTAGAACGCACAAAGTAAAAAGAATAATGTAGCCAATCAGTGACAAGTATTTTCAGATGGATGACCAATCGGAGCTGCGATTCGTGATCGGTTTGGTATGATGCGATTGAACGGTGTCCGGAAATACTTTGTACCATATCAATACAAATATATATTCTACTTCTTTGCCAATGTTGTAAGATTGCACGAATAATACCAATGGATAGAGGGTATATAGTAATAGATACATCGCATCCGGTCCAACAACTCGCGAGGTAATATATACTACATAATATCGACTAATTTACTAAAAAAAACGGAATTATTGTTGGTCCGTCCACTCATAGTATTCTTATGGATACGAATTCCCGGACCGTAGCACTAGAAGATCGCCCATTGGGCAGTCTGGAAATAATGCTTGTCGCTGATTGGCTATACCATTATTATTCTTCATTTCTTCGTCGTTTCTGTTATTTTTGACGGAACCAAACGCCAAATAATGAACCAATCAAACATGTCAAAGCACCGTTCTGCGTACGTACCGTGCACACTTACTTATACAAGCAAAAGCACAATCTATATTGTCGATTTGATATACAAAGTTGGGGAGGGGGTACAATCGAATCGCGCCGACCAAACCGATCCACAATCGATCTGATTGGTTGAATTTCATTAAGAAGGTTTTGATTGGCTATTAATTTTGAGCTCATCTGAGGTAGCCAATCAAATCGCTTTAAATTCCAACAAGAAACCACGCGACAAAGAAATTTCACTTGAAAGCACAATCAATCTATACAACGATCAATACCAATACAAAATGAACTTTTAGTGTGTTTTACGATACACAAATCCTGACAAGCATATACACAAATACAATATTGTACTTTGTCTTGAGAAAGAAAGAAACACATACACATGTACCTCCAAGTGGCGATCTTGGTATGCCCCAGACATTGGATTGATCCAAGCGCAATGATCAGAGCTAGCGGTCGAAACAAACAGCCCAAACGATGGCTCGAAAAGTGCCAAAACCAGCAAAGCCAGCCATTCCCTAAGCACTCCGCCGGCATCCAGGGCTGGCTCGCCTGCAAAAGAGACCCGCCATCGCTGTCGTAGTTGCTCCGGACTGAGGCACATCACGTTCGCCAACGAGTCTTCTACAAGGTGGTCCCGCCGCACCACTATACTAGTGTTAGGGCCACGAACGAACGATACATCGAGTTAGTTGAATGTTGTGGCAACGACCATACACTAAATCACTAAATACTTAGATATGTAAATATATATAGTCGAATCCAATGTGGACTTTCAAGTCGACTCGAATGTTTGGCAAGTGTATGTTAGAATGACCTAGCCAATCAAACGTCACGAATGAGAAATTTTAGCCAATCATCGATCCGCATGGTTTAACCTTGCCGGTTGGCCCAATCACAATTTTATCTTGAAATAATTGAATAAGCTTCAACATTGACTCACAATCGATTCTCGAATCAACCTCCAAAGTCCAAACATCAGCGAAAAGGGCAATTTATATATATATAATCTTACGAAACAACTTCATATCAAAATACATTGCTTGCTATGAACGAAAGACGACTCAATGGTGGTGGGTTCAAGAGTTTGAATTTATTCACACACATATATATATATATATATATATATCGACAGATATCCCATGAAACCGTCTTCAAAACCAAAAATATATTGGCATCAAAAGATAAACTGAATAGGGATGATTGCGCACCAAATTCAACGTGGCCGAGCTCCCACGGCACCCACAGGCGGTGGACTTCCATGGAATACCACTTGAGTTTACTAAGGAAAGGCATCTTGGACACTTCGAGCACCAGCGCCGCCGACGCCAGGCCAAACCGCCTCGGGGCAAACCGATGCGCTCCCATGACTTGATCTACAAGCGAATACAAATGGTCATGATCATGATATCTACAAGTTTCAGTTTATACATCGAGTTAATGTCATAAAAAAGAAGGATATCAAATGTATTGTGGATTTATTCGGATTTCGTAGTCGAATCGACGCTATTGGCTAATCCATTTTTGAACGGATGATTTGATTGGCTCTTACAGAAAGGACAAGTATATTCAACCAATCACAACAACTCCAGCGTGATACAATGTTGATTATAGTCAAACTACGCCAAGTTTGGAAGTTTATAGCGACATATCACAATATTTCTTTGAAAGAATATACTAAATATGAATGTATTTCTTCTAAACCTGGAGCGACGTGATAGAGTACGAATAATATCGATCGACACACACAACCAATCATGAACCCCGATGCATCGGTAGAAGAGATTATACGGAGCCAATCAGATTGCAGGAAACCACATCGAAGTAGTGTGTGCCTTGAATTAGTGTGATTACTATATCCCCACAGCACACCTTTTTATATACAAAATTCAAGATCAATTTGGCGAATCATGCGTCTAAGGTTTGAGTACACGGTTAATAACGTTACTTTGATCACAGAATCCTACGGCACCTGATTCGTTCAAGACGAGGCGTCCGGTGGAATCGCGCACACGCACGTAGCCGACAGACGCAAGGGACATGCAGCTGGACCCTCGGGAAGATCTCATGTCTAGGGAGTCCTCTCCCAGCATGGCCGTGTGGTTGTCGTGCTGGTGAGGCATCGCGCGCACCTACGTTTCCATGATAAGCCACATACTGAACGAGATATAGGTAGGTGTGCACCCATCGTTCTTCGCCGTTCGACATGGCTTCGCGCTTCCAGTTGTGGCGGCGGGATGCGGCTAGCTGGACCTTGTTCAGGCGCAGCTCGTCGGATTTCGCGCGGCTTCGTTTAACGTCTTGATGTGGTTTGGTCCTTGGTTGGAACAGGGGCTGCCACAGACTGGGCATTTTAAATCGCTTGGTTTCTGGTCATGTCGTAAGAGATTGATGGAAAGAGAGAGATAGAGGTATGGACGAGTTGGGGGTTTGCCTACCGCGCACGGTTTGGCAGAGGTCGCAATGGGCTTTGTCGGGGAGGTTCGAGAACGAACAGACACTGCAGACCCACAACTGTTGCTCCACAAAGCTACGGTGATCATCATGGTGACAAAGCGTGAGTACGGACGTATGCTTCTTGGTTTCATGCACCTGTCGGACAAGTTTTCACGAAAGACATCGGCATCGGGCTCTTGGAACACGGTCAGATCTTGGGATGTGAGCACGCTCTGGCGGTATGGCACAAAGCACGCCAGGTACAGGATGAGCCCAAGGAGGAGTGCGATCAAGACGCTCAAGATCAAGTACACCAGCATGGCGGAGGTAATCGTGATGGTGTCGTGTCCTCGACTGCCTCTGTACTACTTGGTGCTCTTAACTGGGTTGTGTAATGGTACGTGTTTCAAACGCGTTAGAAAATCTTCTCCTTCTTGAAATCCACCAATCACGTGCATCCACTCGATACAAAACGTTCGGAACAAATTACATCACCCGAAACGTGTAGAGCCTGGGCAACGACTTACACACAGTAACTCTACTCGTACAGGCACTTGGATGGTAACTGGTACTCCAGAGTAGTACACAACGACTTACATAGTTGGTTCACTGTTCGGTAGTTGCCTTGAAACGAAAGTGCACCTGGAAATTAAGCTGTCATTTCATTACTGTATGCTGTCAAACCATCATCTTGTATGACTACAGTACTACTGTACTGTACTATCATAGTACGGGGTTGGTTACTCTATTTCAAAGTGCTATTTGGAGTGCTTATAATAGTGGAGGACTGCCAAAATTACCTCAGATCAGTACACGGCCAATTTTTATTTTTGTGCGATCTGAGATGTGCGACGACGTTTTTTTCGTCTTCCCAGACTACCAGAATCTTCTTAGAATCACAGAAATTTACATTTTCAGACAGCAATTTGCTCTTGAAACAACACTTATTTCCACTCTCAGATTGAATCAAATTGATCTGAGTAGGCAGGCCTTCTGAGGTATTTTTGGAAGTATATATATACAGTGGGAGACTATCAAGCATACAACCTCACTGGAAGACTTCGAAAAATACCTCGTGTTTCGCAAAGAGGAGAAGAATTAATGCAGTTCGTAGGACTTCATGTCGACATTAGAAGAATTAATGCAATTCGTAGGACTTCATGTCGACATTTGTATTTGTGTTGATGAAAAATGAATTTAAAGAGTGAAAATATCCATACTATTAATAGTAGGCGGAAAACAGTTGGGACTCCGTAAGTTGTGCATTTCTTGGGCGCATAAAACACTCATAAACGGACAATGACCCCTCAAGATCTGGCCTATCACAACCCACCACGTTGTACATCTAGCCAATCACATCTCATCACGTCCACACCTGTGCTTCTTTCTTCTCTGCCATACGTCTGCTCATTCAGTCCCTTCACTCGACAGGTTTTCTTCTAGCGCATTCACATGGCATCGGCATCGCTGCCATACTGCGCATTCGTAATCTTGTTGGCCAATTGAACGAATAGGTTGCTGGTACAGGGCACGGCCGCAGACTTGTCCACATGCGGAGGTCGGAGCTGGCGACCGCGGCTGGCGCATTCCACTCAAAATAGTGCTTGTACTCAGGGGTTCTCAACAAATAATCTATTTAAAATATATTTTTTATTCCAACGAAAAATAGATTATTTTGAGACACAAGCAAAATAGATACTATAATACGTATTAATACTACCTCTGGTAGGTATTAACAGTAAGTGCAGGCGGTGACAAAAATTAGTGTCCCAGTTATCCGATTGGACTAAAACTTAGTGGAGCGTGTTCGTTTCATTGAGGCGATTCTGATCATATTTTTTGTTGAATTATACTACAGTAGTATGACCACATTCGCACTTGCCACGACTCCAAGTCTGCTCGCAATACAAATTCCAAATCAAATTTGACAATCAACAAGCGCATGGCGCTGTACCAAGCGCTTCAGAAAGTAAGCACAAATGGAGCACATTGCTGTCGACGATGCCTTGTTAGTTCAAGCGGAAACTGAGGGTGGTTGGAACATCCAGCTAATGTGCCAACCAGGTCTAGAACGTTACCTAGACCTGGTTGGCTCTGTTCATGGGAAAAGATAGTAAGTTATCTTTTCCCATGAACAGAAAAAATAGATAACTTATAGTTATAGTTAACTATAACGGCAAAATAAATAATCTTTTCCGAATGACAGGATAATTCTCAATAGCTCGAACTCATAATGTATTCGGATGTAACCATAGACTGACCAACAACGAAACTTTTTAGACGAGCTATATTGCTCCACTCAAATGTCGCCTCTCGCATTGCATCCAGTCTCCTATTGTGGATTACTTTGACCTCGAAATTGCGATAACCAAATGTTGAACCAATCAGCGAGCGCCATGAGTGATGGTCATTTTTGAGTGCAACCGCCGTTTGGCTTGGCCAAATTCGCAAGAAGTAACTGAAAGCCTTGAATATAATGCTATCTTTCGAAATGCACTTACAGCACGTTAACTGCGTGAATGTCCCCATCCAATAGCACGAACGTCAAGATATTTAAGCTATTCGAATAAGTTATTCTTTCTCAAGTGTGTAATAAATAGTTTATTTAATTTCACCACTGGGAAAGATAAGTTATCCTTTATTAATACACCATCCAGAAAAGATAAGTAATTTATCAACCTACTGATCGAGAATAGGTAAAAGATAGATATTTGAGTACCCCTGGTTGTGCTCTCCGAAGTGATCCATTGGATGGTGTGCAGGCTGGAACTTGACATCGGTCCCATACTTGGCGTAGGGGTAGTTACGGCGTCTTTGCCACGCAGGTCCTTCATTGTCGGCATTGTCACAAAGTGGTCATACAGAACAGACTGGACAGTGTCCAAAATACCGATCAATATGATCAGTAATTATTTATAGTCTGCGAGGGTATGGAGGGAACCAGGGCTCCCTCTTGAAAAATTATAACTATATTACAGAGGTAAAAATTAAATTGATTTTCTGCTTCACTTGTGATATTGCATTCGAAATATAATAAAAATATTGTAATCTTATTTCATAATGAATATCGTGTTTCACAAGTTATTATAGTTCATGGATGTTTTTCGTGTAAAATTCAGACCAAAACAAATCGTATTGTGAGAGATATGTCATTCCGGAGTTCAGTGGACACTGCATGTTAAAGTGCATGTTCAGACGAATCCGAGACTTCAGAAATCGAGGAAATTGACCTTGCCAGTCCCAACATGCGAGCAGAAGTTCCCTCGATACCCTCGGGGACTGTTAGAGGCCTAGCTAGTAGTGTAGTACTAGGCCTCTGAATCAAATCGACCTCACTACAGTACCGACCGCTACATACATTTATACACGGCGCTCGATACAGTACCGACTTGCTTTTTTCACGTATGTACTTCTTAACAGTAAATAAATATACCAATAATTGGTATCGGTATTTGTGCCCCCTATCCCTTGCACTGCACGCCTGGCGTGGACTCATTGACCCGCGCGACGTACGTCCTGCCCAAGTTCATCACGTGGTTGGACCAGACATCCTTGTCCGGGTAGACTGGATCCAGCGCGGCGGCGAGCGCGAGCCACGCGCGGCGCTGGAAGCTGATCATCGGTTCCTTCATGTTGATGGCTTCCAGCCAACGCTGGTACCCGTAGAAGGTCGTCGTGGTCACGCAGCCCTGCAGCCCAGGCTCGGCGGCCAGCGCATCCGCAAACAACTTGCCAGTGCCCACATGCAGCTGGTGGTCGTTGCCCTTGTCAATGAACTCTGGCACAAACGCTGACACTGACGAGACCCCTGCCGTTTCCTTTCGGACGATGTATCGGATGACGGTGAGGACATCCGACAAGCTCGAGTATGCTGTTTCGCCAGAGTTTAGCGCTCCCAACGGGACATACAATTTCTGTGACGGGGCATTATTCCCAGGAGAAGGTGCCATCATCGACGTCAAGTTGCACTCGCTGAGCCGAAGAAAGTAGTGGACGGCATTTCCGATCGTGACTTTGCGGATCGTGTGGTTGTAGATGGACACGACGTCGTCCTTGCGATTGGTCGTGTAGAACCCGGCCTCTTTCAGACAGAAATCCGTGACCGCCAGCGTCCCGACCTCCCGCGCCTCCCACCACCCGTCCGCTCGGTTGGCGTCGCCGGCGCTCGTGTACACAAACACAGCTTTGACGTTACGATCTTGAAAAGTCGTGTACAGGGCGTTGGCCATGAACAGCTCGTGGTCGTCTTGGTGGGCAGTGCCGTACACGTGAACTTTGGTCGCCAGTTTAGAGACGAACTCGACGGCCGCTGGCGCCACGATCGGGTTGTTATTGGTAGACTTGACCTTGAGGGAAGGCACGATCCACCCGGCGGTGGCCATCGCGGTGGTCGTTGCGGCCTTGAAGTGCGTGCACTCTTGAGACTTGTACAGCATCCCCATGCACGACAGCGTACGGTTGCATGACACGAGGCAGTCTGTCTTGGACGTCGAGTCGGCCGACCCCACGTCTAGGGCCATGGACGGCGGCGGGTTGTTGAGGTAGCACAGCTGATGGACGAAGTCGTACGTGAAGAAGCTCTTGCTCAACGCGCGGGAGATCGTCGAGCACTCCTTGACCGACCACACGTCGGCACGAAACACAACCGTGGTGTTGGTCGCTGCGAAGAAGAGCGTGTTGCTCTTGGGGTTGGATTCGAGTAGCGCCAGAAGTGGCGACACGAGCTTGAATACCTTGGCGAGATCGGGTTCCGGTAGCCAGTGCGAGTTATTTCGGTACCAGAACGTCAGGTTAGCGGTGCCGTCGATGTGCAGCCCTGTCGCGGTATTGGACGCCAGCTCTTTCCTGTTGGGAAGTAAGAGGACAACCATACACGCTACCACACCCAGAGCAATCAAGGCCGACCAGACGTATTGCCGGCGGCGCCGCGAAGGCCCCGTGAGCGGTGTCAGGAGGGGCTTGGGGTCTTGCATGAAGAAAGCAGGGCGAGTTGGGTACTGTAATGCAGAGAGAGGTGCGAGCTACTACTGTTGTTTCAACTGGCGTCTGATCTCTCCAGCATGATTAGTACTTGATCCATCACCAGCCAATGATATGTCGAGAAAATCAGTCGTCGTACTTAACCAAGTCAAATCTGGTAAAATGGGGGATTGATTGTTGAAGGTCAAATACGACATGTGATTGGATGGGATAAACCAATCAGACCGTGTAAAAAATAGAACAGCCAATCACATGACAAAATGTGAATAGGGAATCGATTAGGTGCGACTGAGCTTCAAGCGTTCAAGTGACCCGTCGTTTCAACACACAACAAGAGCATTGGGGGAGTACAGTGTACAGTGGGCCAATATCCTACTAATAGATGGTCACTTGAATCTTAATTACCCAGCCACCCACGCACAATGTAAATTTCGATGGTCGCAAAGTCAATACCAGTACTACTCCTATTAATAGGACATGTACTGCTGTAAGTAGGTACAATGGTACTAGTATGTATGAGCATGAACCAAAATCATGTACCGTATCCATACCGTAGCCGTTCTTCTATTCAGTCAGAACACCCTGTTCTGTTAGAGAACATCCCCACTGCCTGTCAGTGAGGTAGCAGCGTCTGTAAGCTGTGTAACGTTAGGAGGTTTTGGTGGTTTTTCCTCTGGTACAGTACAGTACTACAGTACTGTAGTAGAAGTCAGCGCAGACATCTGGTCACGGAACGTCATGCAATCATAGTCTAGTTTTGATTGGCTGTTTCTTTGCAGTCCACTGCTGCTCACTACTGTACTGCTCCTGCCTACTAATTAGTACTGTACTGCCCTCTCCATGTATTTATTCTATTTTGTAAATGTCAAATCCCAATGGTATATTTTCGCTCGAGATGTCGGGTGGATTGATTTTTGTCCCCTCTGACAGGGCCGGATTGATGTGAGGGGCTGGTCTGCAATTCCCGTCCACGCTTTTTGAAGTATGGACGCAAATACGACTCCTGATTGGCTAAAACGTGGATTTATCCGGATAACACAACCTCAAAAGCAGGGAGAGTTGAAGGATTCATCCGTGTCCGTTCCTGCTTTTGCACGTTTTCGACAGAAATTAAGAAATAGTTTTGACGTATTTTCAAAATCCTCGAAAATAGTTCGGATAACATCCCTGCCACAAGGACTATTAGGTCTATTTTTTTATAATTTTTTAAATTATAAAAACAAAATGTTTTTTTTTTATACTCATTAATGCTCCAGTATACCGTGCTGTACTACAGTGTACGTACAGTAGTACTAACCATACTATAGGACCTTGCCTTTTCACGGCAAAAACACGGGTTCGATCCCCGTAAAGGATATAGCAGTATGGTTAGTACTACTACTAGTAGTACGTAGAAGTACTCTACAACTGTACCATCCCTCGTAATTATTTCCGCGGCCGTCCAACGGTTCCAACTTTCGGCCACATCGAATTAATATCAAAATACTGAAATACTGTACCAGTAGTTTCTGAAAAATTGAAAAAATATCTGAATTCAACAATCCTGTGAGAATGAATATATCGCGAGGAGCAAGCCAAAATTCAAATTCGGGGGAGGTTCACTTTTGCGCGGGACGGCTGACAATGTCCATAAGCGAAGCACTGGACTGCTGTGCTCTTGTGAGCATCCATGAGGAGATGGTGGGGTGCATAACCATGCGACGGACGTTGTAACTTACGTGATCTGCAGAACCCAAGCAAGCGCAGGTCCATGGAGGACGCCCTTCGCGTAGTTGATGGCTTCGCCGGCAACGCAAGGCATGGTTTCTTTGGGCTGTACGACGGGCACGGAGGTAAGACGAGGACACCTCTAAGAACCTGGGTCTAACGGTACTCTAGGGCGAGAGATATCGGCATATCTGCAAGAAAACCTGCACGTGACGTTGGAGAATGAACTGGCCCACGTCGACAACGCCGGGCGAACCGACGTTGCCACATGCATCTCACGGTAAACAAGCCATTCTTGCTTTGCAGCATTCTTCTTACGACTTCTTACGAACGTCGTGGTGATGGTAGTGCGTTTATTGTGGCGGACATGGATTGCTGTGAATTGCCAGCGGCCGAGAACGCCGGGTCGACCGCGGCCATTGCTTTGCTTCGGGACGAAGACAACCATCGCGTCCTGTATGCCGCGAACGTTGGCGACAGGTATAGGCATGTCGTCGCCATGATGCCTTCCTCCTTATGTGAGCGTTTTCAGCCGAATAGTACTGTGCCGCAATGGGACCGCAGAGCGCTTGACGCAGGTACGAAATTCTTCACTCGATGATGAAATCCCGCCATCCCCCTTGGCTTGTTCGTCATACGGATAGATCATTAGGACCACAAAGCAGAATTGCATTCGGAAGCTGTCCGTGTCTGTGACTCTGGTGGCTTTGTCATTCACAACCGCGTGTCTGGCGTTCTTGCGGTGTCGAGGTCATATTCTATATATGCGATGCAGAGAAGATGTCTCTCATGTACGTGTACTAGATCGTTTGGCGATAGCGCGTTGAAGAAGTGGGTTATTGCGCACCCGTACACGTCCAAATCCATGTAACGTCCTGGCTACGTCGATCATGAACGTGATGGTGGGTGTAGATTGGATGCGTCGTGCTCGTTCTTCATCCTGGCATGTGATGGGGTGTGGGACGAGCTCGAAGACCAAGCAGCCGTGGACCTAATCTTGGCCTTGTCAGAGTCGGACCGAGCGCAGGCGGCCGAAGTCCTCGTCGGCGCCGCCCTTGAAGAAGGAAGCTGTGACAACATTTCAGCCATCGTGGTCTTCCTGTAGTTTTCGAATAATCTGTGAAACCGTCAATATTAATTATTACAGGATATTCCATATATAAGTACACTTGCCTCAAGATGCAGTCGTTCAACACCTTTATTCTTTAATAACTGTACGTTTTAAACGAATTTTACCCTTCAACGGTTTCAGCACACGACACAAAACTAGCCTCGTCAACGACATCAACGATGAGGATGCGACGCCTGTTAACGGTCGCCGCCGTCTTGACTAGCGCGGCGTCCGCGGCAGTCGAGTCGCGGTCCAAGTGCACCCTCGACGACCTTACTGCTCTGGGTACATTCGCGTGATGGCAGCCACGAGCAATCATCGTGCGAAACTGACGTTTGAGAATCGTTGGAGAACGTCATTGCTGGCAACATTACGTTGCTGCAAGCTGACGCGTTTGCTAACAGCACGGCATGCAAAACTTTGTACGGGTACATTGTCACGAATGTCACTACCGGCTCCACCTGCGTGGAACTGCATGACTGGCTGCCCAACGTGACATGGAACATGGTCTCGACCGCGGTCCACATTGTTGGGTACCCCCGCGCGTCCATTGACTGCGACCTGGACGCCTTGCAGTCCAAGGGCATGACTCTCTCCACGAGCTCCCACCTCCTTCCATGCGTCGCCGCCACCGGTCTCGCCTCCAACTTCATGACGCACACTCCGCCCGTGTCCCCGCAATGGAAACTCGCAGGCCAGACGCCGGCTTGTAGTGCGCTGTTTAGCCAAGCGAAGGCGATACAGTGCTGGCATTCCCAGCGTGCAATGTCCAACGCATCAACATCCACGCCGTGGACCTAGTCGAAATCGGCCAAGTCGTGCCATGGGTCGTGCTAGCGACAGACATGCACCAGGCGGCGCTTAGCTCAACCCTCCTCCACTCGTCTCTCCGTGCAATGTGGACTGCCACAACATCCAAAGGAATTCCTCCGGCGGTGGCCCTTGTATGTGTTGGACTGATGAGCTTTGTGGGGATGGTGGTGGCAGTGTGGCGACATCAACGAACGATGATGGGGGGTCGAACCTTGTCACATGAATGCCGCCCACACGAGCAAACCGCCTTGTTGTAGGCGAGATAGAGCACGGAATGACAAGTTGGAAGACAACGAGATGATTCGATAGCATACGAACCAACTAGTTCAAAAGTCTATTGGCTTCAAAAGTCTATTGGCTATCGCGGAACGCTACATTCCATACCTACCTACACACATACTAGTACATACTAGTAGTACATATACTAGTAGTACATAACGTCATACTATTAATAGTAACGTACATAACGTCATACATATGTGTGAGTGTAGTACGTAATAGTACCGTACTAGATTGGCCATACTAGGCCCTTCTACGGTCTCGCTTGTGCGATGGCTGTGGCTATCTTGCCTCTGTGCTCGGGTACTATTTAATAGGTAGCAGCAATACTAGTAGTAGTTACTAGTGTGTGGCAACTGACCGACAACACGTCCGATGTCTAGAGCCTCGTAACACCACACATCTACCGACGAAGGCGTAATATTACGCCATTAATGTCCATTGATTCTAGCCATAAGTAGTACTAATATAGTAGTACTAGTAGGTCTTTTATAAATAATAGTGCCAATACTACTGTTCCGACGAACAATATTATTCCATCCCAAACCCCGTGATTTCCATTTGAATGACCTGAACACATCCAGTAGTAAGTCTACCATCCCATATTATAACAACGTACGTACCAAGCTCAAATAGTTTTCCAACTCGTCCAAGTTGTGATACAGCGGCAGGTCGATCCTACACACACAAGTATTTGTTGGACGACAAATATATATATATATATATTTATACAAAAGCAGCCCACTCATATTTCTAAACATCATGTATATAATATATATATACCGGTTAAAGCACGTGTGCGCTTTCGGGCACATGCCAGCAGGGGGGGGTCCCCGGTCAACCATTTGAATCGAAAACGGGTAGATCTGGCCGCCCGAGCTCGTGAGCCCCTTGAACCCTTCGACCGGCAACCGACTCGACCCCGTCGCAAACTGCAGCAGGCGGCCCCGCTCCACGTCATTAAAGCCCTCAACAACCGCCCAGAACCACTCGAGCACCTCGTGTTGCTGGTCCGAGTGGTCACGGAAGAAGCGCACGGTCGTATTCTTGCGCCAGTCGGGCACAGAGATGTTGGGGAGTCCGCACATGAAAAACTCTAGCTCCTGGTAGTCGAACACGGACAGCATGGACCGGGGGATCACTTCGTACAGTCCCAGGAGCAATTCCTTTAGTTGGGGGGCGATCGACCCCAGCATTTTGTACTCCAATACGAGGCTCAAGTACTCGAGTTTGTTGGCGTCTGTCACATCAATGTGCCGGCCGTTGGGTTTGAGATCGATTTCTTCGCCGTGGTTGCCCATCTATATATATTGATATATATATATTATATATATATTATTGGCGTTTCGAGCAAACATAGATGGAGGTTGAGGTCGATATTATTTGAATCAATTTCAACCGTCGACACGAACATTTATATATATGGTATACACAATCCATGTATCAGGAGTGGTGAAGTGGTTGGTTCCTTGGAATATGATTGGTCAATGGTTTTGAATTCGAGTGTTTGATTGGTCCATGATCGAGTCTCGGCCGATATTTGCCTGTGATTTCAGCTCATTGAGAGCAGCTCCACATTTGAATCGAATTATCAATACGATAAACATAACTCAAATATTTTCGATTTGATACAAATTTGGGGAGAGGCCAAACCGATCCACAATCGATCTGATTGGTTGAATTTCATTAAGAAGGTTTTGATTGGCTAATAATGTTGAGCTCATCTGAGGTAGCCAATCAAATCGATTTAAATTTCAACGAGAAACCACGCCACAACACGAAATTTCACTCGAAAGCACAATATAAAAACAACAACCAAAACACGAAGAAAAGGACGGGTACGCTATATATTTGTTTTTAATAGTACCCCACAATAACAAAGCCATGAATACCGGTTCAAGGCACCGCAACCAAAACTCCAACTTCAAATAATCAATAAATAAATAAAAAATAAGTTAATCAAATACAAAAAGCATAAATTAATCAAACATATAAAAAATAAATGAATCAAATTTAATCAAATCCATAAAAAATAAATAAATCATCATCCCCGTACCATGCTAAACGTTCAATAAATACATAAAAATTAAATAATCAAATCCATAAAAAATAAATGAATCAAATCCAAAAAAAAATCAATAAAATACATAAAAAATAAACTAATCAAATCCATAAAAAGTAAATCAATCAAATCCATAAAAAATAAATGAATCAAATAAATAATAAATAAATCATCATCCCCGTACCATGCTAAACGTTAAACTCAACGCGTCCATGCCGGTGTGGTCACGGACGTACACGCAGCTCTTGTACAAGTCCTGGTCCAAATACTCCAAGTCTGAAAACGAGATGGGTACGCCCAGGATGTGCTTGAGCAGGGGCAGACTCAGGTACGCGTTGAGTACAAGGCCTTCCTGGATGCCGCGGCCAAGCAAATGACCGACAAATCGAAAGTACTCCAAGTGTCGAGGCCCCATCGACAGCGCCGAGGCTGGATTGATCCAGTAGCTTTGGTTCTCAGCGTGCGTGGTCGAGAACAAGCCTAACGTTGCGCTAAAGACTTCGTGGCATACCAATAGGTACCTAATACATGTACATGCCCAGATTGAGTGAGTAATACTACTACTGGAGCATAACGGGCGATTCGTTGTAATACCCAAAAAGTGTGCAAAATACAATAGTGGTACAGTACACAACGACACTAACATAAACACAGGATATATATGATTCACTACTTGATAGCGATATTCGCTACCAGAGTTGAACGGTATAGCAATGTGCCCACACCCAAGAATAAAGATTATATTCCTCAAGTCAACATACGAAACATACTACTACTAGATGAACCCCATCGTGGAATATAAAAATATATATATATACTTCGTTGTACTGTCATGTTGGCTGAATGAAATTTGGTCTTGGCAGCTGATTCGAGGTGAGTCAGATTTTAAGCTTATTCCGTGTATGGTATACACATTTCAAGATGAACACTTGTCTAAACGATGATTGGATGATATGTCTGATGAGTATACAATGATTGGCTACATCATTCTCAAATACATTTGTCAAGTTCATTCGATTTTACTCGAAAGTCCAAATTAGAACGGCTTTTTTGACAAGGTTTATTCCAAATCAGAGCGAGCCACGTGCCGAATGTATGTATCGACACAACCACATGTGCATAAATATTTAGCCAATCAGATTGTACGAAATCATCAGTTCACCCAACCAACATTTTAATTAGAGTGACTGAAAGTAATAAAGTGCCAATTCCCGTCATCACCACTGGCGATTTTGAGGTGTATATAATACTACACAAACTCAGTCCAAACCAGCACACAAAAGTCAACCAAATGTAAGCCGAAAGGTCAATATATCGTCGACAACAGCACAAAAGTCAACCAAATTTTAGCCGAAACGTCAATATATCGTCGTACCATTCCCGCAAGATGCCGCCGGCGTCCAAGCCTTCTTCGCCTTCGAACGAAATGTGCATGTATTCCCGAATACGACCGGCGACGATCGAGTGCTGCAGTAGCTTGACCGAGTCCTCAAATATAAACTGCCGACGTACTCCTACAATCAACAACAACAGTAATTACGACCTGAAATAAGGATTATCGAGGTATATTGAACAATATAATCTTTGTCAAGAATTTTCTAAATATTTAATTCCCATATTGTGATATTTCGCTATAAACTTTCAAACTTCGCGTGGTTTGTCTAGTCCATATTGAATCACACCGGAGTTCTGATTGGTTGAATATACTTTTCCTTTCTGCAAGAGCCAATCAAATCCACTAAAAAATATGGATTAGCCAATCGCGTCGATGATTCGTGATTCGGCGGGGTCTGGAAATTCGTATCAAACATACCACAATAACAACATTTGGATACTTCGTCCACGACATATCAAGAAATGTCGTACATTTGCTGCCATGACGCCAGCACTGGACCAAAGTACCCATACACCACGACCACCCTTTTTATATATATATTATATATGTATTCAAACGCTTATCTAATGCTATATATATTGCATGAGATATAGGACAAATCCAATGTCAATTCGATTTGTATTTGAGCATCACATCCCCAACTCGGCAGACCATCGACTGACCAATCAAAACCCAGAATACGAATCAAGTGACCAATCAAAATGTAATCGTCCACGTCGAATTAGTGATAATTAATGTGTGTTTACAAATAGTGTGACATGGGTTATTTCAGATAAATATATACAAAACCCCAGTCCAAACAAACAATTCGATCTATCGAGGGATACACACACTTTTACAAAAGTCGAGTCTTTTTTCGTTTGGGGCTAAAACGTACGGATAGCAAACATCGAGTCCACGCGCAGTGTCACTAGCTGCTTGATCCTCTTGACAAACCACGTCTTCTTGGCCGTAAATGGCAGCGCCATCGTGCCTTCCACGTCTACTTCATGCCCTCCTTCGTCCGTCAAGTCCTCGTCAATGTCTTCCAAATGCTGCCGACCTAATAAAAATATCACAATCGTCAACTGTCCATCATATACAACTAGCGGCACAAGCAGTCGAATGTCCCGTATGTACGAATGATCTCTCTTCTTTGTAATAAATAACTAGTCCAATTCATCTAAACAGGCCAAGAATACTCACTCTACCTGGGTGAATAAGGGTCCATTGTGTACAAAGCACATGTATACAATGCAAATATAATATACACATATATTCAAAGGCTACATTGATAGCTTATATATATTAGTTATCAATACCAGTCTATTCATTCGTGCATACTATGTTATATATATATATAGTGCTAGTATGCACGAATGCATGGTTTCACACATGCATCAACAGCTCAACCATCCAGGATCTACTAGTACACCCAATGAACATTTCCCGGTGAGCAAATGCAGCTAATCTTATATAAATATATACGAATAATAATTCAAGTACTTTCAACTACCGAGGCATACTAAATACAAATATATATATATGGGTACGACGAGTCCCATGTAATTAATTACCTGGCAGAGACGCCCGACTCCACGCGAGGTCGCCCGTTTCCTTGTTTTGCTTGACAATGTACCCAAAGGACGCGGCGTTCTTCCGATGCAGCATCTCGTCCAGCGATTCCTTGGAATGCAGAGTTGCTGGGGTCGTTGCTTGGGATAGTTGCTGCTTAGACGGATTTGATTGGGCAGCTGCGGCCATGGCCACCAAGAACGTGTCGTCGCGGTTGCCGTGGGCGTTGACGAACGTGGCCGTGCGGACCCACACGTATTCGCCGGTGGGAAGTTGTGCGCGCTGCCACAAGCGCCGCCGCTTGGCTTGGCGCTGTCGCTGGGTGAGCTGCATGTTGTTGCGGCGGTACACGAGCGCTCGCTGTCGAGCTTCGGGGAGGGAGAGGCGCGGGATGGGATGCCGCGTTGACGACGAAGACGGAGGACATGGATGGCCGTCTTCGTCTACGACGCCGTCGAGAAACGAGTGCATGAGGAACGATTTCGTCAACAAGCTACTCGTGAGCATGGCGGACGTCGCGTTCGACGGATGCGTGGCCATCACTACGGACAGAGAAACGTTATATGACGATGGGAGACGACGATGGACCTTCCGTGGCGCCGCACAGCGCGCAAATCGATTTGTCCGGGTGATTCATATGTGCACACACGACACACTGCCACTCGATCCGCCCCTCCTCCACAAAACTTTCCTCGAGATCTTCGCGCTGGAGTACGTCGCCCCTGCTCATGGTGGCGGCCCCAAAGTCGAGGTTGCGATAGGAGTCGCCATGCCTACGTCGGGACAGATAGAAGCGGACGCCGTATCCCAGCACCAGGAGCGCAAGGACTGTCCCCGTGATCACTGCCAAGTACATGGTTGTCGTCGTCATGTCGGTTGTCTCGTCTCGCTCGTGCAGTGCAGAAGCGTGAGTCATGTTTTGATTGGATATAAATGACTCTCAAATTGATTTTGATTGGTCTGAAGATGAGGTAAATTTCATATGGTGAGATTGCATTGGTCATACTTTGTGGTCAGCGCTGGCCTTACTACGGTATTACTAACGTTAACGGTACAGTCCTGTTACCGTAACGTTAGTCGTACTAACAGTAAATTACAATATATAATAGTAATTCGCTATAAACTTCCAAACTTCGCGTGGTTTGTCTACTGTAATCAATCAATATTGAGTCACGCTGGCGTTCTCATTGGCTGACTATACTTTTCGTTTCTTTAAGAGCCAATCAAATCCACTCAAAATTCGATCAGCCAATAGCGTCGATTCATGATTCGATTCGACGGAGTCTCGAAATTTGTACCAAATCCACAATAATCATAAACTGTCATTCTCAAATCGAAACAACAGCAGAATCGAATGCCTTGAGGGCAAGGATTCAAGAACCACGTAAGCCAATCAAATCACGTTATGTCGAATTGCAGCCGATCCAAAGTATTGATTCGCCCCAGTCCCTCGGCATTGGGCAAAATCTAATATGTGCTTATCTTTGTATTGTAAACTGGTAGTTTGTAGAAACTTAAATTAAGTCAAATGAATTCAAATGCTACTTGGCGGCAAGTCCAAATTTGGGTGAAATGCACAATACTGACTGCTCACCTGTTTTGACTTGAGGATTACGAATGTCAGTCATCGGTGGCGGTGGCGTGGTGAAGATAGCAGCACTTCTATGGAATATGATTATATACTGTACCTAACACCAAGTAATAACCACCATTGCGACTATCCCGTCACGTGAATGAAATGTCAAAACAGCGTAGAAGCCGTTGATAGTAGTCATTCAAGATTGCCTTTGAAGTAACCTTGTCGACACCGGCCACATTGGGTTGGATCTGAGGTTGTATCGAGCGTTAACAATAAGCTCTGTGAACATACTTCCACAACCGAATTACAATCTCAACAAATCTACCCTTGTGTAAATTATATTAACTGTACCCTAAAGACAGGATTTCAATCCGCCGACACATACATTTGTACTTCAAGATAAAAAGTTATACCAAATTGGTTATCAAAATGTGAGGACAAGTAAACACAGTCACAAATTTTTCCTGTCAAATTAAATCGTGTAAACGGATAATTCGATTATGCAGTGAAAGCGGTGCGCCTTGACTACGCCCCCAAAACGTTATCTTAAACTGGTTTTTACGTTAGCCTAACCACGCACTCGCTACGGCCAATCTGCTGTGTACGACGTCTGGTGGACATAGTGTTTGGTGTGAGCGCGAAAGGCGAAAAGGTCAGATCCGTTTCGTAGACACACTCAATAAAACGACTGCATGGGAGTTCATAGCTTCCCCAATAGTGTGTTCAAGTGTTTTGAGTATGTGTTTTGTAGGCGAGAAATGCCGTTCGTCGAATTCGCTTACGGTAAAATATACTATTAATAGTACTATACTAGTACTACGTAGTAGTTGTGTAACCCTCACAAACGTTACACTTCTGAGTTGACAGTGAGATAGGCCCCCAAAACTCTACTACCAGTAATTACTACTCCGGAGTATACATAAATACTACTTTAAAAGTACTATGTAGTACTACAACTATATATATTAATAGTAGTATTACATCCTCTGTTTCAAATTACTGCGGACATATGCACAAAGCATTTGTTCCGTATTGGAGGGGACATTTTACTTGATTATGATTGGCTAATCTGAAAATTACAATGATATCATTGGCTGAAGTTGTTACAAAGACAAAATTTCTCTGCCAGAACATGATGCATTTGGCAAAAGGAACTGGCGCTTCGAGTTCACGGTGAAGAACCCCGAGAAAAGAAGCGCGATTGGTGAGGTTCAGGAATAGAATACCAATGCGTCACTTAATGGTACTTTTCCAGGGGCTGCAGCTTCAAGCGGTTGTTATATCTGCCCTCCATTCACGCAACACCACAGGTGGCCAAAAGGACCAAGGCCCCAGAAGAATTAAATAAACCTCGATTATTTTGTGTTAATCCCGATGACGAATCAAATTTACAGCGCGAAAATTGGTTGTTTTGCGCGTTGCAGCCAATAGACATTACCTTTATATTCTTATTCTCATTCAGACACATTAAACTTGGTCACAAAGTGACAAAGTGGATAATTTCGATCAATGTGGTTTTTGTTCCAATTAAGGTAGTTCGGCAAATTGAACTGTATGAACGTTTGTATACCATTACTGTATGGTCTATGCGGTTACCATTGATTCCAACGACGAGAGAAGTAAATGAAGACATTGCTGTAGTTTACAGCGATCGATTGTCTGCCGGTTTGGCACCCATTGTTACGCTTGCTCCCCACTTTAAGGCATCCTGATGTGCCCGTTTCTCCCACTTTAAGTCCTAAACTTTTCTAACGTTAGTATTTTTTCACAGGCACTGCTATGCGCACCGATAAAACCATAATTTAACCGGATTCCGGATATACTTCGAAGTATTAAGACGTTGTTCTTCCACTCTTCCATGCTACTATTCATAACGTTACATAGTACTACGTAGTAGTACTAGTAGTAATATCGTGGCCTTTTCGAAAACTCACTTTTTGATCAGAAGTCGTAAGGCCACTGTATATCGAACAGAGAAAAATAATTTCTAACGTTTTTCACTTTTGAGTTGGAGATTCGTTCCTCAAAAGTCATCTCAAATGTGGGTGTCCGAAAACTCACTGTATTGACGCTACTATATTACAGTATGTAATATAGTAGCGTCAATACAGTGATGTCGTGTGATTTACAATCCACCATCAGCACTACAGATAACGACGGAATAAGTGGCCCCGTGGTACAAAACTTTCGTATTGATTTAAGTATTCTACTTTTCGAAGTAGTTTATCCCAATACAAATTTGAAGTGCTATTTCGAAGTACCACAAGGTATGACGTCAACGAAGCAATTTGGGAGGACGGGGGTCAAGTGATACAACTGTACGTACATAACGTCAGAACAAAGGACTTTTATTCGTGGCCGCGTGTCTGCATTCCATATAGACACTTCATTGGCTGCTCTATTTTTGACGTGATACGATTGGTCGACTGTGTCCAATTTTGAGCTGGCATAGGTAGCCTTCTACTATTCTTACCAATCAGGTTCCGCCTTCGATCCCATTGGCTGTTCCTACTTCGAATCATACGAATCAAACACTGCCCAAGATCCCATTGGCTGTTGATGGTCGATCAATTAGACCTCACAGCGCTGGAGATATCTTGGCGCCCATACCACTTTACACTTTTCCTCGATACACATGGAAGCCCCAAAGCCGCTGCTGGAGCCACTTGCGCCTAGCCCCACAGACCTATCACATTCCCGTCGGCGCCGATGCGTCTGGTCGTCCGTAATAGCGCTCGGCGTCGTGGTATGCACGGTCGTGCTCATTCTCCCCCATAAAAAAGAGTTGGCGTCCAACACCGCGACAGGGCTGCACATCGACGGCACCGCTAACCTGACATTCTGGTACCGAAATAACTCGCACTGGCTGCCGGAACCCGATCTCGCCAAGGTATTCAAGCTCGTGTCGCCACTCCTGGCGCTACTCGAGTCCAACCCCAAGAGTAACACGCTCGTCTTCGCAGCGACCAACACCACAGTAGTGTTTCGTGCCGACGTGTGGTCGGTCAAGGAGTGCTCAACGATCTCCCGCGCGTTGAACAAGAGCTTCTTCACATACGACTTCGCTCATCAGCTGTGCTACCTCAACAACCCCCCGCCGTCCATGGCCCTAGATGTGGGGTCGGCCGACTCGACGTCCAAGACGGACTGCCTCGTGTCATGCAACCGCACGCTGTCGTGCATGGGGATGTTGTACAAGTCCCAAGAGTGCACGCTCTTCAAGGCCGCAACGACCACCGCGATGGCCACCGCCGGGTGGATCGTGCCTTCCCTCAAGGTCAAGTCCACCAATAACAACCCGACCGTGGCGCCAGCGGCTGTCGAGTTCGTCTCTAAAATGGCGACCAAAGTGCACGTGTACGGCACCGCCCACCAAGACGACCACGAGCTGTTCATGGCCAACGCCCTGTACACGACATTTCAAGATCGTAACGTCAAAGCTGTGTTTGTGTACACGAGCGCCGGCGACGCCAACCGCACGGACGGGTGGTGGGAGGCGCGGGAGGTCGGGACGCTGGCGGTCACGGATTTCTGTCTGAAAGAGGCCGGGTTCTACACGACCAATCGCAAGGACGAAGTCGTGTCCATCTACAACCACACGATCGGCAAAGTCACGATCGGAAATGCCGTCCACTACTTTCTTCGGCTCAGCGAGTTCAACTTGACGTCGATGATGGCACCTTCTCCTGGGAATAATGCCCCGTCACAGAAATTGTATGTCCCGTTGGGAGCGCTAAACGCAGGCGAAACAGCGTACTCGAGCTTGTCGGATGTCCTCGCCGTCATCCGATACATCATCCGAAAGGAAACGGCTGGGGTACCGTCAGTATCGGCGTTTGTGCCAGAGTTCATTGACAAGGGCAACGACCACCAGCTGCATGTGGGCACTGGCAAGTTGTTTGCGGATGCGCTGGCCGCCGAGCCTGGGCTGCAGGGCTGCGTGACCACCACGACCTTCTACGGGTACCAGCATTGGCTGGAAGCCATCAACATGAAGGAACCCATGGTCAGCTTCCAGCGCCGGGTGTGGCTCGCGCTCGCCGCCGCGCTGGATCCAGTCTACCCAGGCAAGGACGTCTGGTCCAACCACGTGATGAACTTGGGCAGGACGTACGTCGCGCGGGTCAATGCGTCCACGCCAGGCGTGCAGTGTACTGTAGCGTAGAATGTAATATCAGACAAAACACACTATTTAAAACTATGTCACACGCCACGCAGGACGCACTCGACAGCAACAGCTTATCGCCTGCAGTCCATCTCCCGCCACTGCGTTCTTCTCCGACATGGCAATCATACCAATCGATCGCGACGACTTCGACAGGCAGCAATGTCGGCATGCAGCCACAACGAGTGGAAAGACCGTGAAGGCACCGACATTCTAACCACTCGTGCATAGTTCGCGATGTTGAAACGTTTCGTCAGAATGTATCGTTCACGTCCTTGGGAGTATTACCATACTATTATTTCCGATTGCACATTGTACGTATTTCAATTTGTCCACATGCTTGTGAAACATGTGGCTTTTGCCTGTGGACAGCGCTGTTGAAGGCAACGATGCACGTGTAAACCCACTGGCACGACTATGTAGTAACTGATTTTTGGACACGAATCGTCGTGAAACTGCCAGCCGATTCATCCCTATACTGTACTTTTCGACGTTGGCGCTACTGCAACAAGATGCCACCGGCTCGGGGGAGCAGCCGCCACGGCTCGAATACCATCCTCAAAGCGGCGTCCGAGCCTTCCGATTCCATCAAAACGCGAACCATCGATGTTCCTTCCACACCTCCTCCCCAGCACGACCGGCCTCCATCCCCGTCGCCGCCGCCGCGACACCTCATGGAGCTGTTCCCGCCTCTCCCTGGCGCCATATACGTGCACTGCCTTCAACGCCACGCCTACTTGGTCGAGACACTGTCTCAGCCAAGCTGTGTCCACAGCATCCTCGAGACAAACCGACACCAAGTGCTGGCCCACGTCGTGATGGAGATCCTGGACGCATCGTCGTCGGACATCGCGATCGCATCCTTGACGCTGCCTCCAACCCTGCGCTTCGTGCTGCAGTTGCTCATCCTTCACGAGCAACGCGTGTGGCCCAATGAAACGCCAACGCCAGACCTTGTCGTGGGGCTGTGTGGCATCCTCGTGTTGCTGTGGCGGGTCACCGCCCGCGTCGATGCGTTGCTGGCACACGTCGACACGACTAACGGCGTGGAAGAAGCGTTGCCATTGGACGAAATCAATGCCAACCTCAAGCTGCGGCTGGCGCTGTTAACGGAAGAGTGGGCTCATGCCATCGGCGTCGTACGTTGCTTATGATTCCCATAGCTGCAGTCGAACGTTTGACTAGAACTTCTACGCTCTGTAGGTTGTTCGGGACTCGTTTCATGCTGTGGTTGCCGAAAAGGCCATCATGGTAAGTGCGAACGGTGTTGCTGTCATAGTTGTGGGCTCCTCGGCAGCCTAGTGTCTATGCTTTGTGGGGGTACAAATCAAAGGTTCACACATGCGAATCCATGTTGTCTTTTTGCATACAGGGGAATGGCGGAACTCCTCTGACGAATTCCAACCATGCGGCGTTTATGACCAAGTTGCTGCAAGAGTTGCTGCGACCGATGGGCAACTTTCTGCTCACCGTCGACGACGACAACGCCAGGCGATACGTTCTGACGCAGTTGTTGGACAAGACCATCGACACCACCATCGAGTTAGTAGATCTTGGTGACGCCTGTATATATGACGCTATCGCCCACGAAGGCGTTATACTCCTCGGTGTGCTAACGTCATGCAGGGAAGTGGTGGCGTCCGTGGCTCGCGTGACCGAGGCCGACCGGCGGCAACTGCAAGCCAACATCGACCATCTCAAGGCCTGGATCGACGCCACCTGCGACAGGTTGTCCACTTTGCCGTCCGTGAAGCGGTTGGACCGGCTTAACCAAGAGTGGAACATCCTCGGCATTGACAACCGCCGGAGACGCTCGAGCTTTGACATCATCATGGACACGTTGACGTCGGACACGATGGCCAGGTTTTATCGCGGTAAGCAACATCAGCAGCATTCGGTAGCGTCGATGCGCCGCATGAGCTCCAAGATGGTGCAGACACCCACCGGTAAAAAGTAATTCTTCGTACTGTAGTATGTAGTACTACTACGGGTAATTGCTAAAACGGTCTATTATTAGAGGTGTTTAGCAAGTAAATATATACTTGAAGTACTAAAAAATGTACTACGTACATATTTAATGCAACACTTTGCACGTAGCATTACTGTACGCTAGTCGGTAGAAATTAACTAGTACTACGTAGTAACTACTAGTACTCCGGAGTGTGTACAGTACTTGTGTAGTAAGGGCTGGTCTGGATGCCATGATATTTTGTCAGAAAAAACGGCAGTTTTGCCAGGAACAAGCTTGTATGTAAAAAAAATGGTATTCTTCAAACACGTGCCTCCGAAATCAGGAATAATCGTCCAGCGTTTTCAGTTAATTTGACCCAATTATAAACACGCTGATTTGGCGTACTATGTTTTTCCTGACGCTTAACATTTGTGATATTCTGGGGATTTTCAGGAAAGATTAGAGGCATCCATCCAGACATTTCACCACGAACTTATGGTGTCAGTTTTATAATGCGAGTCTTTGGGAACATGGAGAAAAAAAGGAATAAGTCGTTAGAACGTTGTTTTCTCCCGCAAGTTCACTTGTGGAGCCCTAAGGCCGAGTGTGGATGCCTCAGGCAATTTTTGATCAAATAATATTCTCACAGTGAATTCCCTTTTCAAATGGGAGGTGATAAAATATTTGGAAAATAATATTTTGATGCGAATGAGAAATATTGCTGGAAAACATGTAAGACCTGGAAAATAGTACTCCGGAGTAAACGTTTATATACATATGTCAGTTCTGCAGATAACGTTATTGTAATATTTCGCTATAAATTTCCAAACTTCGCGTGGTTTGTCGAATCAATCTTGAATCACGCCGGAGTTCTGCTTGGTTGAATATACTTGTCCTTTCTTCAAGTGCCAATCAACAATTCCACTAAAAAATATGGATTAGCCAATCGCGTCGATGATTCGTGATTCGATTCGGCGGCGAGCGATTCGATTCGACTACGAAATTCGTATCGAATAAATCCACAATACACTCGGTGAATTCGATTGCACTCAACAAAACGCAGTGGGTGGAGAAACACTTTTCGCAGTTTGACTCCTTTTTTGAAACCAAAATCGGATTACTTGCGGCGGTTTGAAGGTATGTCCCGAGGATGGATGTGCCCCCATATATTGTTAAAGGGATTTGCTCAATGCAACACACAAACGGGATCTAGTTGCTACGCGAAATCGATGTGCAACAGTGTGCTAGGAGTTGGTCGCATCTTGAACGTTCTCTGCATGTGCGTGGGGGTGCGCGGCCTTTCGCAGCGTAGCCGTGGTAGGCTTGCTTCTGATTTTCTTGAGGGGTTTGGCGCGCATTACGAGGGGTTAGCGATAGGTAACCCTTGGCGATGCGCCCGAGAACGAAGACGACATACGCTATACTTATGTATTGATATTACGCTGTAAAGTTAAAATCATTCAGCGGGCACGGCCGCATACTAGCTGCGTTGGCATCTAGCGGACTTAACTATACGCTATACTTATGTAGGTTCCTGAGCGCCGGGGTTCCGACTCTAATAAATTGTGTTGGGTACATATATTGGTTTGTTTCGAAATCCTAAAGTGATATTTCGTACGCGAAGTGCCGTTTCTAATTCCTGCCAGTACACTAGCAGTGCAGCAGTGTAAATATATATAATATCTTTGTATGTATTGTCGATTTGATACAAATATTTGGGAAGGGGGTGCAATTGAATCGCGCAAACCGATCCACAATCGATCTGATTGGTTGAATTTCTTCATTGAGTTTTTATTGGCTAATAATTTTGAGCTCATCTGAGGTAGCCAATCAAATCGAACGAGAAACCCTCGAAAGCACAATAGGATTTCGTAATATTACGTACATTAGTATTATTCATACCTATTAATAGTACTACTACAGTATGTACGTACTAATAGCACCGGTAGTGCATGACTTATAACAGTGTACTCCTTCCGAATAGGGAACACACACGAAGTACAGACAGCAGTTGGTAGATTTATATTATGAGAATCGGCCGCTGCGATGGGTCCACTCAAACCCAACGTACTGGCTGGCGTCGTTCCCTTCGACTTCCAGCCCCAGAAACGTGCGAAGGGGATGCGACGATCCTGCTGAGTCGTCTGCCACCAGTGCTTTGAGGTACCTATGGGGGTGTTGTAGAATATTGGATGTGTTGCTTTGATGAGCGTACACATTAAGCATGTCTTGGCGACGACGGACGAGGGCGGCGCTGCGGTTGTTCAACACGAGGCGGTCGGGGAAGGCTGTGGACGCAGCAGCATAGACAGATTGCCGGAGCTAGTCGATCGATGGGAAGGATAAGGTTTGGGAGAAGGACATACCTGCTCGTGGAGGGCAAAGAACTGTCGATATCGCCGCAGCACGGTGGACGCGACGCCGTTGATGGTGACGACGATGATGTAGACCTAAGGATACCCTGTCACATGGACTCGTTGAAACAGGAAGCGACGACCACACGCACTGTGAATGTGTCGTGTCCACAACTTGTGACAGCGTGATCGACGACGTCCACATCTATGGATTTCTCTGTCGCCACATGCAGCAAGAGCTTGGCCGCGCGCGACGACTCCCGACCGAAGTGGTCGAATTTGCTCTACGAGAAAGCCACATGTGAGAGACGAAGAGAGGCATCATGAGGCCGAGGAAGGGTTTACTGGACGAGGGCTCTCCAGCGGACGGCACCACCCCATGAACATGGAGGGTTTCAGCAGCGGTGCTGGTTGTTTCGGATGCTGTGGATATATCACTTAGGTGTCGAGACAAAAACGATCCGACCATTATTAGTGTGCAGGATGCCACGGTGCCTTATTAGTGTAAGCCACACTAATATAGTGTATGGAAACGGCTTTGTCGTGTTTGTGGAACCCGGTGTCCAGACTAGTGCACCACCCACTGCTTCTTACTCTCGATGGTTATTACATATCATGGTTGATGCAGATAGATCTACACGCGCAGCAGCTTAATCCGCTCTTCGCTACGCTTGGCGGCCGCCGCGGCGGTCGCGCGACGCTTCTTGAGCACCACCACCGCCAGTACCGCGACCCCGACACCCGCGAGAGTTGCAGTGAGCCACCCCGTCACATTCTGCGACGACGGGTGCACAGATGAGGCGGCAAACTTGACCGCGCCGGGGACGCCCGGCGCGGTGGTGGCGTTGCCGAGGATGGCGAGCCAGTCCAGCGTCACGTTCCAGTTGAGTTTGGTGAGGACGTGGATGTCCGTGCCTTTGTTATCAATGGCGCAGTGCGGCTGAGTTTCGACGACCTCTTGGAGTTGGACGAACAGGTCGGCGCAGCTTGGGTTGGCTCGGAAGGCGTCGACGCGGGCGTGGTCGGGTACCGTGAACAGGTCCTTGGACGACGTGCCGATGCAGCTGTAGAAGTTGGGTTGGAGCGCGAGGCCAGCAAATGCAGACGTGAGCTGCACCTTGGAGCACTTGGTGTCGTTCACCTTGGGGTACGATTCGACGTCCATCAACGCCACGACCATCGGCCACGTGATGTGGTGCGCGATCAAGTCGAGTTCGTAGCATTGCTGGGTCGCGGCGGCCTTTCGAATGTCGCCGTACAGCCACTTGCAGGTCGTGGACTCGGCAAACTTGGCTTCCGCTTCCTCCGAAAGCACTTGGTGCGAGTCCAGCGCTTCACGGGACACTCCAATGCTCAACGCACACAACCCATGGTACCAGCTCGACTTGGACGCGGAGTCCACGACCTGGTACTGTGCTTCCGTGCATGCAGTGGATGTGGACGGCGCCGCAGTGGTGGTGGTGGTGGCGGCGACTGCCGCAAGAAGGATCGCCAAGATCGAGAACGACTTCATGTGTCAAAGACTCAACTGACGAAGGCAAGAGTGATGCAAGTACCTACTGGGTGTCAATCATGTTTAACCTTGATGTATGTATACGATACAGAAAACAAGGTTACATTGTCATTGGAATAAAACGTAGCGAATTTTGGAGATTCATCCGGTTTACAGTTAAACGTGCAATTTCTATGAATAATATCTCACCGTCCGAGAATTTGATTCAAATCAACCCATTGAAACGTCAAGTTGTTCACACATATTCCACTTGTACTTCCAACCTACATTCGTCGATTTCTCCACGCCTGGGTGAGTCTTTTGGAATAAAACGCGGCGTATTTTGGACAGTAAATTGAACCCAGGACCCTCCTCTTGCGATGCGGTCCACACTAATTATCCGCCTCGTTATTAGTGTGGACCCTCAATTCCTTTCTTCCGCCGTCGAATCGAATCTCGCCCCCGAATCGAATCACGGATCGACGCTATTGGCTAATCCATTTTTGTGTGGATTTAATTGGCTCTTACAGAAAGGATAAGTATATTCAACCAATCAGAACTCCAGTGATTCAATATTGATTAGTCAAATCACGCGAATTTTGGAAGTTTATAGCGAATTCACACTTATCTAACCATCCGCATTAATTATGGGCTTGGAGAATTAGTGTGGACCGCACCAATTTTGAAAATAGAGAATTAGTATAGACTGTTAAAGTTATGTTTGTGCGTGGGATTTTAAACCATACTAGTACTTGTATTGGATGACTATCCAAGCAATTGGGCATCGCGCGATACACCCCAAACACCAACGACACTAATTACCAACCACAAAATATGACAATTCCAACACCATCTACTACGTAGTATTATTAGTGTGGACCGAACTCGAGACGGCGTGCTCTGGCTTGGTCGAGGACCCAAATGACCACACGATACTAGTAGGTGCAATCGGGACAACTACCCTTGGACCAGTGCCGGACCCAAATCTGAATCCGCACTAATTCTCAATCCGAACTAATTACACTCGACGGGTGTAGCTATGTAGCTACGTATACGTACGGTATGGCGAACTTGGCACGAATCTCTCCCATTGGTCAATCCGAAATTAATTGTCGCTGATTGGCTACAATCCAATTTCGATTTTCTACTTGAAAGGGCAAAGTGGATATTAGCCAATCAAATGTCTCAACTTGGTTTGTGTGTTCGGTTGAACGAACCATGGAAAATTGGGAAATTTGTGTAAGCTTACAAGTTCAGAATATTACTGTACGTAGGAGAGACATACAGTAACGTTAAATCTAAATCATCTTGCCGCCCCAACTTGCACTTTCAACTGCACATCAAATACCAACATTTGATTGGCTACGAAAACGTAGACTGGCCAATCCTGTGCGTTCGTCCTTCGACCCCACTGCTTTGTTGCCACTCAAAGCATCACACACTCAAATTCTCACCATGAAGAGCATTGCCGTCTTCTCTGTCATCTCTTTTGCCGCCACCGCCGCTCCATTAGACCACTGTATCGAGTCCAACTACGTGGCCGCGGTCAACTTGACCCAAGCCAGCCCATTCTTCTCGTCGTGTGCGATCGATTCCAACATCACCACGGAGCAGCTATCCAACAAAGTCATCCCGTCAGCCGCCCAAGGCGACAAGTTTATCGCGTCTGCCAACTGCCAATCGCTCTTCAAAGACATGCAGACCTTGAGTGCGCAGCAACGGTGCTTGGAGCTCAGCGTCGTACCAAATGTGACGTGGAGCATGGTGGCGTCCGCCGTCAAGGTCGCCGTGTACCCCACCGTGCCCACCCCGTGCGACTTTGCCGCGATTCAAAAGTCCGCGATGCGTCTAATCACCAAGTTAAGCGTGCTCATGTGCCTTCCCTCCATGGGCATGAACCTCGCCAAGCTGTCAGAAATCCCGCCGGTCGCCAAGCTCGAAAACGCACGCAAGAACTCGCGGTGCAGGGACGCGTACGGCGCAGTCCAAACGCTCATCAAGGGATTTCCACATTGCTCCGTCACCAACATGTCTGCGACAACGTTTCCAGGCCTGGATATCCACGCGTTTGAAACGCTCTCGTTCGACTCGGCGCTCGACATGTTGCAGCTGGCGTCGACGTTTCAAACGCAAGTCGCACGACGGGCCAAACTGTCGGCTGTGGAGCACAACATGCCCGTCGTGGTTGTTGTGAGGATGCTGGCGGGGGCGATCATGGCCTTCGTCGTGGTCGTAGCCTACCAAGCGCGATCTCGGAGAGGTTATACACCCATTTAAAGATATTGTATATTGAAACTTGCAAAACTTAAAACATGCATTTTCGAGTTCATGCAATCAAGGTTCGCTCTTAGCCGTTGCAGCCGCAGGGTTTGTTTGCTATAACGTTAGAGAAGACGACAGAGAACATACATGTAGCCGCCAAGATGGTGTGGATATACATTACAGTACGAAATCTTCTTGTGCTAACACTAGGAGGATCAACGTTACAGTACTATGAAGAAAGTTACTTGATACTGTGGTTATGTGCTTGAATCGTGCAGTGGAAACCCTCTCTATTCTATATCGTAACGATTGAAACGCTCCTAATACCGTGTAACGTATATTGGTTTAGACAGTCATATAGATTTGGACTCCTCTGTAAAATGATATAATCCTCTGTAAAATTATATATTTGGATTATTACACTTGATTGTTGTAAGCATATTGAAATTTACACTATCCGTATCCGGATACTTGCCCGCCACTGTCCAAATCTATATATGTTACACGGTATATAAATAGTACTCATTACAAAACTCGTTTGCGCCAAGAGCGTCATCAAGAAATCGCTGCCTCAAGCCACGTTTATCTGTTTCGCCCCATATTTGCCTCGAGAGAACGACCCTTGAAGCAATTGTTCGTTTGCAAAGTCAGCGCGTGCAGCTTTGGCGGCGTGGGTCGTTGGTGGTTCTTCTCATGGCTACATACATGCATACACATCATTCCCCCCTCACGCTGAGTATGCAACATCAACAATGCTTCTGCCATGCCTATCATAGTTCTGGTGTATCCAGCCAGCTCCACAGTAACGTTGTTGTCACCAACAGACACGTATCGACGGCAGCAGCGTCATGTTGACGCCGCCTGTCGGCCTTGGTACACGGTGTGGATCGGTTTATCCGGACAAGTATCCGGAGCCGCACGAGATGTCTCACCATTTCGTACAACGACACTGCTGCGTCACCGCATGGTGCTGCTTCGATGATGGAGTCGACGACGAGCAAGCTCTTCGAGGGACTTCACTTGCATCCCACTTTCCAATCTTATCATGGCCACGCCAATGTTACGCGGGTGTTGCTTCAGCGGGTGCGCCAACGTGGCCTTGGCCGACCGGGACGGCAAATGCGATTTGCATAAGCACAAAGGTAAGTGCCAGGCCCCGCTGTGCGTCAACCAAGTATACGCCCGCCACCTGTGCGTACGCCACGGCGCCAAGCGGCGATGCCAAATCCCTGATTGTTGGGCCAACGCGCGTCGCGGTCCGCTCTGTAGCCGCCATGCTGAACTCCCTGCCCTTCGCAAGACGTGCATCGAAGACGGATGCACCAAACATGCACAGCGGCATCAAAAGTGCGTTGCCCACGGTGGAGGACGGCGATGCAAAGCCAACGATTGCATGCGGTGTGCGCGATCCGGCGGGTACTGCGCGCGGCACGGCCGGGAGCTGCTCGAGCAGACGTCACTGCTGGCCAGTACTGCACACATCGAGCCCGTGATGGTGTCCACGATCTCTCTCGACACGGAAGACGCTGGCTCGTCCAACGAATCATTAGGCGCATTCACGGAAGTGGATGCCGTTGTCTTGGGATACTTTCTACGGTGAATTCACATACTATTCATCCCAAACGTCGAGTTTGCCATCCAACGAAGCACCCGCCATACTCGTATTGTGTCCAAGTTTGCATCCTTCATCTACATTCCTGCGCTGACGACGAAGTAAGTTAATGTAACGTTACCGGTATGTTGTCTCACATCGGATCAAGTGTTGATTCTCGCAACACGAGTGTACATACATGTATACGTATACGACGCACGTCTTCTCCGTCGAGACGAAGTTACACGTCGTGTCACAGTGTCACACATGTCGATACCTGAGGTTAGATATCCTCTCCATCGTGGATTGCCGTCGTTCGTCGTTTCAGTGCAATACGTTTGGAGAACCATCAATGATACTACCGATGATACTACCGGTATTAAAAAATAATTAATACTACACCTTTTTTCTATTGACTTGGGACTTTTTTCAACGTTGTTGGCTTGGCGCTCATTCGAAAGGGCGATGTGTCCATTCATTTGGCCTTGTGGCCAATAGAATTGACACATAGTGCCGCAACACCCTTTGAAATGTACCATACTACCAATGGAAATGGCTCCACTACCCAACAATATGCCAAGTACCATTTCGAATCTGCCGTGCTTAAAGTTGAATTGGATCGAATATTCCTGAAGGTTGCAGTTGGGCGATCTTCGCGCCCACTTTTTTCACTTTTCAAAATCGCATTCCGTGCAACAATGGAGAACGCTGCACCACAGACACCAGTACGACGTCATCGCTCACGATACACTAACCATGCTCATAGCCACGCAAGAAATACAAACGCATCCCTTCGTCTGGAGTACTTCTACGGTCGTGCGGACCGAATGGAAGACATGGAAGTAGGCATGTAGCTGTTTGCTGCAAGTTTCGATGATTTTATCTGCTTTTTTCATGCCGTCGCGTATTTGATAATAAAATTTTATATTCGATCCAACTCCACTTCAAGCACGGCAGATTCGAAATGGTA